>NC_066337.1:5527430-5784860 GCF_022539315.1 Serinus canaria
CCTCAGCATTCCAGAGACTTCATCCCATGGAATGAAGGAGTTCCAGCAGCTGTTCTCCTACCCTACAGCCAGGAGCAGCTCTCCTGGCACAGAGGCCATGGGATGCTCCGTGTCAGTACAGCAAGGACTGGGAAAGGTGGTTTTAGAGAGAGTGGGACAGTGAGAAGTTCTTGGAGCCAGCTTTGCCTTGATCTAGGAAAACACACCCAGAAATAACCATCAGCTCTGCCCTGCAAGGCCCTGGCAGCCCTAAGGCACCACTGTCTTGTTTCTATTTCTATTGCTCCACCTCTGTCTGAGATCAGCCATAAAACCCCAGGCTCTGGGGTGACAGAGGAAGAGGAGGATGGAACACAAGCACTGAGGTGTCTGCAGCACTGGTTCATTGTGGGAACCCAGCACATCCCTCCTGATGTCCAGAACTACCGAGAGAACCCTTGGGGGGCTCGGGGGCCTTGGAATGTTGCCAGAAGCACTTGGTGGATGGATTTTGATCCATCTAGGGATGTGCCACCTGTGTGTGAGGAGATGGAACCTGTGGGAATTACCTGGGTGTGAATGGTGAAGGGAAAACATGGTTATAGGGTAAATTACAGATTTTGGGGTTTCTGTACAGGGGGGTTATGGAGACAAGATGGAGGAAACAAAGCATGTCACAAGACTCTTCTTTCTTCTCCTTGTCGTCCATCTTCTAGTGTGGTGTTGGTACTTGGGGATTGGTCTGGGGTGAGGGTGCACTTGGTGACAAGGGTGACAGGTATTGGGGATAAAAAGTAAATCTGATGTTCGTAGTTTTTGTTATAAAAGATGTGCCCGCCTTGGGGGTGGTCAGAGTGCCTTTGGCTGCCCTGCTGGTCAGATCCAGGTCGGGCAGAGAAAAGACTTTATAGATAAGATATAATAAACAATTCTAAAGACCCAAAAACCCTGGGTGCTGCACACAGCTCGGGCACATCCCTGGGTGCTGCACACAGCTCGGGCACATCCCTGGGTGCTGCACACAGCTCAGGCACATCCCTGGGTGCTGCACACAGCTCGGACACATCCCTGGGTGCTGCACACAGCTCAGGCACATCCCTGGGTGCTGCACACAGCTCAGGCACATCCCTGGGTGCTGCACACAGCTCGGGCACATCCCTGGGTGCTGCACACAGCTCGGGCACATCCCTGGGTGCTGCACACAGCTCGGACTCACCTTTGCTCAGAGGCAGGCGGGCACACCCAGAGCTGGTGTGACCACCCCAGAAGAGCACAGCTCCATTAAATCTGGGACCAGGGGTGGCACTGTCAGGGCTGCTGCAGGGACAGCAGGGTAACTAGCAGCAGTGCAGGGAGCTGCAGCAATCTCTGCTCGGGGGCTGTTGATTATCAGCCTGTGCTGCCCCCAGAGAGCAGCTCCATGAAAAATGCAGGAGAGTGGCTGAGTGTGAGACTGCACAAACATCACTCCTGAAAGGCTGCTTGTGCAAGGGGCAGCTGGGAGCCAGGGAGGAGGGAACCCAGAGCACAGGGAAAGGCTCTGGGAAAGAGGAACATCCCTGCATGGCTCCTGTCAGGAAGGGGTGGATGGGATGGGACAGGCACATGTGCAGGGGAGGGACAGAGCCACAACAGGGCATGCAGAGGCTTCCACACATGAGTGTATCCATATTTATAGCTCTATTTCAATCTCTATGCAGTGCAAATGTGAGTGAGACTCCTGTGACACAGGGCTCTGTCTTTGGTGACCTCAGGGAGTACAAGCTGGCTGTCCCCAAGGGCCATGTGACACAGGGATCAGCCCTGGCACTGCCCCACAGCTGAGGCAGAAGGCCACACACACACACACACTTCTTTAACATGCCTGGAGCAAACAACCCAGCTTCTATTTTGTCTGATTTATTTTCTTCCTTCCCTCTTGAGATAGGCAGCATGACCACTTCAGATATTTCTGGGGCTAAATATGGAATGCAGCAAGAGGCAAGTAAAATCAGGTTTAAACATCTGCCTTCCTTGGCTGGATGGGTCTGGGAAATCTGAAAAACTCCTTTGAAAGACAAACAGGAGATCAATTCCATCACTGCAGCCATGTCCCTTAGCAGGTCACGTTTCTCCAAGGAGATCTGATCCCCAAAGTTTATACATTTCTGAAACACTTTTTTTTTTTTTTTTTTTTTCACTGTACCCACCTATAGCACTGCCAACACAGCAGAAAGGAGGAAAAGCAAAAAGGATAATATTTAACTGCTCATTAGGGCATCTGACAGTAAATATGGACCTGCCACGAGCACTTTCATGACATGCAGCACCCCTGCAGCATTTTAAGCAGCACCCCCAAAAAAAGCCATCAGTTTGACCCCCTTGAATTGATGCCAGGGGGGTGCCTGCTGGAAGCTGTGTTTGTATTTACAGACAGGGCTGGGGATCCCAGCAATGCAATCATTTGCTCGAGTTCCCCAGGCAAGGGTGGATAATCTGTGGCTGTAAACAGAAATGGATGGAGAAATATTGGTGAGGTGCAGAGAAAACACCCGGGGGGGGCTGCAGGAAGGGGAGGGCTCACCTGGATCCCTCACTAGAACTGCACATCTGCCCGTGCACTTTTATAGGTGCATCCCAGCCAGGATTCTCTTGGCCCTCAGGCATTAAATCCCCCCTCATTCCTGCAGAAAATCACTTTGTGCCACCCTCCACCCTTGCAGCCACCTCTGCCTGCCCCCAGCACACTCTGAACGCTGGGTCAATGTGAATGGAAACAAAACACCTGACAGAATGAGTTCAGAAACCTCAAGGAAATGGGGATGGTTTCCCTCCCTCCCCAGCTGGGATCTGCTGGAAGTGCCCCATGCCTGGCTGGATGCAAGGAGTGCATCACGAGGCTCCTGCTGCCAGCTGGATGCCGGTGTTGCCACCGGCTCAGCACCAATTATTTATGAAAAGGAAATAGAAACAAAACTGCTTGACATTTGAAAAGAAATCATTACCACACACTTGTGGCGAATCAGAGCTGGAGTGCTTTAAAGTTCCATGTCCCAGTGCTTCATTAGAGACGAGGCAGTTTCTGTTTAGCTCTCATGAAAGATTTAACCCCCGGATGCTTTGCCTGCTTCCAGCCAAACCCTGCTGCTGGCCCAGCCCCTTCCACTCCAGCAGGCTGCAGGGCTCACCCCCAGCCCAGGAACATCAACCCCAGCCGGAAGCAGCCCCAGGAATGCTCAGGGGAGGTGTTTCAGCACTTTCAGACCCCACAGGGATGGTTTGGGGTTGATTCCATCGCAGCAGGACCTTGGTGCAGTGTGGGGGGATCTCAGTGAAGCCTTTCCCCTTCTCCCTGTGCCAGGAAAATCCTTGGGACATCAGCCCAGGGGTGGCACCACCCTCCCCAGGGCAGGAGCAGCTTTGGCCAAACCTGCCTTGGTTGGTTTTTACAAAACCCCCTCCACGGATGGGGCTGAAAAGATATTTTTCTTTATTTTCCTCTCTCCCTGACAGACCTGGCTGGCTCACAAGGCAGCAGTTAGAGCCCACTCCTTATTTCGGGGCTCTGCTCTCAGCTGGAGATGACACTGCTCACCTCCATCCCTCACCTCTAAAACAGATGTAGCAGGTGTAGCATGAAGATAAATAGAGTGAGCAGCACAAACTGCTCAGATAATGGGATCTGGGAAAGCTTCCACAGCCAACTATCATTGTAGCTACAGCTGAATTTCCCTAATCTAGACAAGCCCCTGCTTCCCTGTCCTTCAAACAGCAGCTTCGTTTGCATTAAAAAAATAAATAAAATCCTTCCAAGATGATGTGGATTGCACATTTTTTTCCCCCCTTCATGCTTTACAAGATATAAACATCGAGTCTTCTGTTTAAAGGTTGCCTCTGGGTAGGGATTCCTGGGAAATTGAGAAGCAGGCCATTTTTCAGATAAATGATTTATACAGAAGATGCTATGGATGACCCAATGCTGACCTGTTTGAATTAATTCCAGCATTTGAGCTTCCATTTCTATTAAAACTCCATTTACCAGGAAAGTGAAAAGGTAATTATCGTCCCCAGCTTTAAATCACTCCACTGCTGAATTATTAAAGGGAAGAATTAAAAATAATCAGGCTTTTTCATTATACTTCATAGAGAGGAAATTAAAGGTGTAAGAATGTATTTTTTGCTTGAATTTAAGTATTCATTTCTGAGATTTATGTAGAAATAGAAATTATTCTCCCTGCGTGCCCAGCTCATTTTCTTTATGAAGACACACAGATACACACATGGGGGGAAGGCAAAAAGTAAAAGCCCTCTTGTAAAATGAAAAAAAAAAGAAAAAAGAATAGAAGGAAGAAAGGATTTAACATGAAGAAGTATAGGAGAGCGTTTTGCATTTTAATACCCTTTTTTCTGCACAATTACACCTCTGAGTGATCCAGCAGAGGGAGATTAAGCCGCTACTAATTTCAGATATACAGTTGTAAAATGCTAGGTTAGTTCTTATCAGGAGATGTAAGAAAATCCGACAGTGTCAGGCAGCAGGAGAGAGCTGATTGCTTCTGCTGCCTGCAAACCCACGGGAGAGGCTGCGGCAGCACCGGAGCATTCCAGGGACGTGCCTGCTCCCAGGGAAGGGACTCACAACCTGACACAAACCCTCCCGTCACAAATTCCAGCCCTGGTGCTCTTTGCAGAGTGAAAATGGGCTGGGAATGGTCCATCAGTGAGAGCTCACACCTTCCCACCTCCCTGGGAAAGGGAGGGAACTGCAGCAGGAACAGCCAAGCTGGTGCCTGGATTTCCTAGCTGGAGCAGGGAATCTAGGCCAGCCAACATCTGTCCCTGGCAAAGCAATCAGAAAAGCTGATATTGGATTCAATTGATAAAGAATTAAAGGGCAGAAATATAATTAACATCAGTCAACATGGTTTTATGGAAAATAGGTCTTGTCAGTCAAATCTGATTTCATTCTTTGATGAGATTACAAGTTTGGTTGATAAGGGGAACTGCAAAGATATAATATATTTAGCTGTTGTAAGACGTTTGACTCTGTATCTCACAACTTTCTGATTAAAAAATTAGTGTTATATGATATCGGTGGAGCACGTGGTAAATGGATTAAGAATCCTATTTCTGATGGAAGGGGCTGTCCATGGAGGAGAGAACACTGGAGAGAGAGAGAGAGGCACAAGTGGAGCTTTAATAACACATTTCCAGCCTTGGACTCAGCTCCCCTCAACGATCTTGATATGAAGAATTAAATTAATCCTAATGAAGTTTGCAGGAAGCCCGAAGATCTAAGGGAAGGAATATGGCAAAAAAGGGGGAGAGAACAGGAATTCACTGGAGTGGGGCTGGTGTGTGGACAGGGCTTTCCCTGGAAAAGACCAAAGGCAGATGCAGAGCAGGCTGAGAGTGCTGATCCATCCTCCCCGGAGAGTGGCAGAGAGAGCTCCATCCTTTCAGTTGATCCGAGATTGAGGAGTGACTTGACTAGAGCAGATAAAAGCCTTTGTGGGGAGACAATAGCAGGTGCTGAAGGCCTCGTTAATCTGGGAAGGATTAAAAAAAAAAAGGAAAAAAAGAGAGAGAGACAGCCCAATGACTGCAAGATGAAGCCAAAGAAATTCAAATGAGAAATTAGGCCCAAATGCCTGACTGAAATGTGATTAAATACCAAAACCTGCTCAAATTCTCAAGCTCCAAACACATTTAGTGCTTTACGAAGTGGTTGCTGAAACAACAAAACTGATCTTAACCCAGAACCGAGGTAAGACTTAACTTGATAAGCCTGGCTTTACTGTCCTCCTGCTCAGTGCCCAAAAGTCTCCCCAAGTCTTTCCTTTTTACCACGTTCTGCACAGAACTTTGACTACCACATCTCCTGGGCAATGATTTTATTATCCCTTAAACGGAAAAGAACTTGCAGCCCTTTTAATAATACTTTACATCTCTCCAGGGTTTTCCCTTTTAGGAGCTCAAAGAGCTCTGCAAATAACTATTATTCCTCATGTTCCCACCCCGGGTCTTCCTTTCCATCAGACAGATCTGGGAAGAGGCTGAGCTGACACGATTTGCTCTGTGTTGTACAAGGTATCAGCTGGTTTTTGATACTAGATGAGAACATGGAGACATTTTCCATCCCTGCTCTGCTTCTTTTGCCTCCACCATCAATCCATCCATCAGCTGGGTGGAAATTCTGATTAAAAATTAGGCAGAGATGCCTTTGGATAAAGCAGAAACACAGTTTTGAAACACTGTTAGAAAGGAACACCTTCATTTTTCATTTCAAGTCACAACATGACTTTTATACTATTATCTTCTCAAGGCAAAACTGGAAAGAAATATTGCAGTCGCCCCAAAACAATGTTTCTTCCAAAAAATTGCATTTCAGAGGGAAAAGGAGAAGTAGATTTTAATCCAGAGTAAGAAAGCTGACATGCCCTGTTGGGATGGATACTGCAGGCAGAGGAACAGACAAGCCAGCAAGTAGGTCAGTAGGTAAACAGGGGATGGATTATGCTGTAAATGGATTAATAAATATGCAAGTAGAAAAAACAGAGGCACCTTTCCATTCCCCTGCCCTCCCTTCCCACCACGAGAGTCTGTAATGTATTAGGGGAAACGCTGCTGAGGTGTCAGAACAATTTCTATTAAAGGTAATTTTCTAATGAAAAGGTTATAAGAGACTGTGTCAGAGCTAATCAAAATTCAATCTCCCTGTCACCAAACAGCACAATCCTGCTCCAGCAGCTCTGCCTTGGGGGGTTGTACAGAGTGAGGAGCTGGATTCCCATTCCAGAGCTCCACGATCCTCACCAGAGCACGGGCACAAGGAATATTTCACTCCTCAGCAAGCCATGCCCTCTCAGGGAGGACTTTTTCCGTGCCTCCAGCATTTCCCTTCAATTATCCCTCTCATTCCTTCATGTCCCTCCCAACCTTCCTCTGCTCCCTGTCTTCCCCAAGCCACCAGAGAGGATTGGAGGCAGGATTACTTATTGATAGCAGCAGCCACCCTCCTCAATCCAGTCAGGGCTGCTGGCTAATCCCTCTAATGAGTTGGTTTAGCCCTGGCAGCTGAGCTAACCTGCCTGTTTAACTCCATGTTCAACTCCCAGCTCTCCCTCCACCCCCTCCCAGCTGCTGAGCAGAAGCTGCAGAACAAGAGATTGTCCTCAGCCCTAAAATAATTTTTAATTCCTTTAGAGGGTGCCTCAGAGAGCCCCACACTTTTGTCTCTCCAGCAGCACGAGCTGGAATAAAACAGGAGGGCAGATCCACTTCCCTCTCCATCAAACACCATTTGAGAAATGCTATTATGACATCCAAGAAGACAATCTGGAAAGGTGCTGCCTGTTTCTCATCCAGTTTGTGTTTCCCTGCCATCCTTGCTGGCAGGAATAAAGGGTTTGGTTTTTTTTTTCCTCCCTTTCCTTATTAAGATTAAACTGTCACCAGCTTCCCCATTCCACTGGTTTGTTGGGACCTTCAAAGCCTGGAACTGTATTAAATATTCAGTCTACTCCTTTTGGCTACATTTCAGAGCCTGTATCCCTCCCTTTAATTGCTCTGTCAAGAATAGATGAAAGTTTGATACCCAAGCTTTGACTGGGAAAAACTCAAACACTTTGGGCTCTGCTGTTTTATTTATTTAAAGAGGAAATATCGGGAATACTCTGCTTAAATTAAGCTCTGTGAGACTGCTGAGGACTTCCTTTCTCATTTGTTCTTTTATGCATCCTCCCATTAACTCTTTTCGCTGCTAGTTTTTGTTATGCTGAATTACATTCATGGGCCCTCCTTTATCTCTTTCTCTCTTTTGTCACCAAGTTCACAACTCCTCAAACACCTCTTCTGTAGCAGTGCCCTGCCCTGTAATCTCCCAGGAATGCAGATGGAGATTTCCATCCAAGGAGAAAGCTCCCCGGGGCATTGAGGTGGCAGAAAGCAGAATTTGGAGACAACTTGGCTGCCAGAGATGAAACAACCACAGCATCCTCTGCAGGGCTTCAAAGGCTGCCTCTCATTCATATGCACCCAACAGAAGCTCCTTAATCTGCACCACATCGGTTCACTCCTCGAGTGGGCTGAGCCCTCAGCCAGGTCTCCAGGGCTCTTCCCCTCGTTTTGCCTCTCCTGAGCATCTTTGTTCTTGCTCTGAGCCCTGCTCCGTTCTCCAGCAGTTTTCCAAGCACAAATTCAGCTCCCTCCTGTTGCAGGCTGCAGCTGGAAGGAGATTTTGGTTTGTTTGGGTTTTATTTCCTTCGCTTTTTCCTTCTCGCTGAGGTCTGGAGAGGGTGGGTGAGCACATCTGTGCCAGGAGCAGGGGCAAGGACAGCTCCCATCACAGCAGCCACGCCAGCTGTGCTGCCCTCCTGCTTCCCTTGATGTAATTAACATCTCTTCCTCACTGCCTGCAATCACCCTCTCCCAGCAATGAGCATTCCTTGTCATTAGGGCCTTAAAAACCTCCATTATGAGCATGGAAATGGCAGGGAAATATTTTACTACTCCAATTTCCTGTTGTGCCATTGCCAGCGAGTCCTGATATGATTGCTGAGCATCTCCAAGCTGCACCAGCAGCTACAGCAGCAGGCCCACGCCGTGCTTGCAACCAGGCTGACAGCACAGCAAGGTCAAGGTTTTCCAGGATTTTCCTTTGAGGAAAGAGTGGGGATGGATAGAGGAAAGCAAAGGAGAACCTGATCTGCTTCCCTGACCCAACAGGCAGCACGGTCTCGAGGTAAAAGCAGGAAACTGGGCCATGTTTATGGTACAGGAAGAGAAATCTCAGTTTCTCTGGCAGCATCAGTGAAGGATTTGGACCTGCTCAGATTTTCCTGCATTAGCAGCATCTGAGCTCTGGCCCAGCAGCTCTCCCCATCAGCTGGTACCTTCCACAGGCACTTGGATCTCTTGGGTTCTGTCAGCTCCTTTCTCAGGTCTGGCCAAGCTGTCTCCTCTTCTCCCAGGAAGAGCAGGATCTTGTGTTCCAGAGGGATGCTGGCCTCTCCTTCCCTTCCCCACAGCCAAGAAAACCCCTCCTGACCCCCCTGCCCAGCCCCTGTCCCACGGAGGTGCTGCCAAGGCTCCTTCAAACACAAACTCTTCTCCTCAATAACATTTCCAATGCAAATTCCAGTTCTGTTTACAGGCACACAGGCTCAGGGGGAAGCACAGGGAAGAATTTATCCTCCACCTCCAAAAAAAGCTGTGTGAAGCCCATGTAGCAGTTTTCATCCTTTTCTCTCCTGTGTTTGTGTTTGTTGTAGGGTACAAGGGATGCTGGATCCCATCTCTCCAGACAGGTTTTCCACCTCATGCACACAAAGGTCTCTGCAAGCAGAACCCACTGAATACACACAAAATATTTCTCCCCAAGTTGCCTAACAAACCCCTAAAGGCAGAACCTGCAGCCAAGGTGCAGAGGAGAGATAGCAAATCAGGCACTGCAGCGCTTTCAACTCCAATTTCCTTGTCCTACCTCCTGATAAGGTGCTGCTGAGACCTCTTCCATTTCTCTGTTCCACTCTAGCATGTGGATTTGGCACTCGTGAACTTTTTAATTTCATAAACCACCGGTGCTTTGCCTTCCCTTTTGCACCCCTGTGCCTTCTTGGAGCTCTCTGAGCCAGGTGCAGCCACCTGATAATTCCCTGTAATGCAATCACAGGGCCCCAGTGCCAGGACTGAGCTGAGCTACAGCCTCCACTCAAGGACACCACTGCTGATAAAAGGGACCTCAGAGTGATGTGGAACTTGAGCCACATCACACAAACCCCCTGATTTTGCTGCTCCTCACACCGACATCCTCCTGGTGGACAAAATCCTGCTTGCCTGCATTTCCCAAGCTCCACACATCTCATCTGCAAGAATATTGGTGCAAAAATAGCAGCCTTTGGCTTGCTGGTGAGTGCTTGATACCCTCAGTGGCCCTGAGGAAAGGCACACACTGCTGGTGCCTTCCTGGAGGAAAATCCCACCCCTCTTTTTGCACTCAAGCCATCGGGACCAGCACAAGGCAGTGGTGCTCATCCAGTCAAAGGGGGAAAGGCAGGGAAGTTGAGAGAGGTTAAACAGATTTAGGAACACTCTCAGCCTTTTGTGCACCCCCCCCTGTGCTTAGGGGCAGCCCACATCAGATTAAATCCTCTTTAAGAGCTGCTCTGGCTTTGCCCCTGGACCTTTCTGTTTGTTCCCTTGGAGACAAGCCCTGGAAGCTTCTCTAAGAGCCCTGAGTGCTCTCATTTCTGCCTCAGCTGCCATCCACTCTGACCAGTGGCCAAGCTGGGGATGGACAGGGAAGATAAAACAAGGCAATGGGCTCCTGCAGGGGAAAAACTCCTGGGTTAGCAGCTTGCACCTGCCTGCAGACACAAATTGTGATTTGTGTGCTCAATGGCACTCATCCTTGCACTGCCATGGCTGGTCAGGGCATTTCTGCTGAGATCAGAAGCCTCATCTGGATGTGCACACACAGCTCAGGAGCCCTGACACTGGGCCAGCCTGCAGGGAAGTGGAATTTACAGGTGAACACACTCACCTGCCCAGAGACCTGGTGCAAAGATCCTGGTGTCCCATCCAAGGACAGCTCAGGCAGAATTGAACACTCACACTCTCCTGTTTATGTCCCCATCCTGGGGTCTTGAAATCAAACCAACCTTTTCACGAGTTCCCATTGACTGCAAGAGATAATCCATGCCTGGTTTTAAACACAGGAATGCCCTTCCCTGCTGCCTTCCCCCAATAACTTTCTTTTCTCCTGGATCAGAAATTGAAGTTCAATGGGACAAATAGATCTCACTCAAGGATCTGATAAAAGCTGAGTTTAAAAGCAGTAGATACCCAGTTGTGTCTTTCTCTGGCCTCGGCTCAGGGGTTAGGAGGGAGTTATGATGCAGGAGTAGGAATATTTAATAACAAGAGGAAGATTTGAACCAGTTGTAGAGCTAAAACATGGAAATTGCAGAGCTAATTAGGGGTTTGAGGGAGGTTTACTCTTAAATGGTCATGAATGAATGGGGAGTGGATGAGGGAGGAGCAGAGAGATTCGTGTATGAGTGGGAATTAACAGTTGTAAAGATGAAATTTGGCTTTGTTTTGTGGTTAGGGCTGGGATATGACAAGACTGCCATCAGAGTCTGGATGATTTCAGCCTGTGCTGTGTAAGACTGGCCAATATTCTGAGTTCCCTTTTGTTTCACTTATTTGGGAGAAGATCCATCTATGGATGTGGAGATTAAAATGGCTTTTTTCCTTGTCACTTTGGGTGCTGATTTTAATCAGGGAGGGTTTTTTTCCTTCTCCTTTCACAGCTCCATTTCTAAAGAAAAAAGAACAGCTCAGAGAGAAATTGGAGCTGCTCCCAGGACAAATGGGCCTGACTGGCAGTGCATAAAATTACCACTGTCTCTTCACCTTGCTTTCTGCAATCCCTTTATTAACTAACTGAATCCTCAGTCATTCTCTCTTGCCCAGCTCATTCATTCTCTTCCTTTCTCTCTCTTTACTCCCAGCTAAAAGGTTCATTATCTCGTGCTCCTGGACTAGTCATGCACCCAGATCATGGGACAGAGCAATTACACGTCCTGCCAATGTCCCCAAGCCACCCAGCTGGTGGCAGCAGGCACCTCTGGCCCTGTGGGGCTCTGTTTCCTCATGGGATGATGCACCTGGCTGGGACTTTTTTCATTTCCAGACAAGGTGGAATCCTGCCCTCCCATGAGCAGGGGCAGGCAGGAAGAGGAAACTGCTGTGAATTATGGCAGAATCCTCAGCCAGCCCAGGGTTTTGCCTCCAGCCAAGGAGAAATCCCACATGTTGCATGTGGGGCTAATGCAGCTCTTGTTGCTGCCCTTGGACAGTGAACCCCACTCCCATGATCTGCCATCTCACCCCTCCTCAGAGTCCTTTAGACTCCTGCCACCACCTTCCTCATGAGTGGAAAAGGGGCCAGTTCTCATTCCAGCCTCTCAAAAAGGCTCCAGACACAGCCCCAGCTGTCAGTCAAAGCACACATCCAGGTTTCAGTTCCAGCAGGGTAATTAATTTCCATCCAAAGACCGGAGGAAAGGTGTATTTGTTCAATGACTGCATTAACAATTTGTTCTTCTGCTCAGTATGTGTTCTGGCATTTTATTAAGATTTTTTTTTTTTCTGGGGGTGGGGAACAAAGACTAATAAAATGTGCTAATGACAAATACCAGCTGTGTGAAGAGGAGACATAAAAGGGACAAGATGATTCGTGGGCTGGATTGTAAAAGGCTCTGAACCCTCAGTGCACAGACTGGGCTGAGGAAGAGCTGACACCACTCTTTTTCTAAAAGGTGATGGATTTCTGGCACTTAAATCTTGCTTATTATGGTGTGATGGGGTCTGAGGGAGCCCAGCCCTCCCCCAGCAGGTGCTGTCTGACATTTCACCTTTTCTCCTTGCACTCCCTGGACCGGCTTCAACTCAAGGAAAGGAACCAGTCCCACTTCCCAATGCAGAGGCTTTTCCTGCTCTCCTCATCCCTCCTTGCTTGTGCATTCAAGTCTGATGCTCCTGGGCAGTTTCATGGCCGCCAGACTTCATCCAGGATAAATTAAAATTTTTTTACTTCTTTAATATTTTGTAGCTGACAGGACAATAAATAACTAAAATACCCCTGTTTTGTTGCAGCAAATATTGTTTTACTGGAGATGGAGGCAGATATGACCCTCAATATACTGCCCTTCACTGCAGTTATTTTCTCTTCTCTCTATTATTTGGTGAAGTTTTCTAGAACCATTTATATTTTTCCGTATATCACTTTAAAATCAGAAAGAGCTTTAAAAAGTAAATTGCATTTTTCTCTGGTCACAGAGCCTTAGATTTCTTGCTCTTCTCTTTGATTTTCCTTTTTTTTTTTTTTTTTTTTTTTTTTGCTAAAGTAAATAAACAACAAAAATTTTTACAGCACTCTCAAGAGGTTATATTCTGGTCATTTCTCATGGTTGTTTTTCAGTGTTCAGTGACAATTATTACTAAAAAAGAACAATTTTTCAAGCCAGGACCTAGAATGTAAACTATGATTTCTAAAGGGTGAAACAATCAGGCTGCATCCCCCTGTCAGAAAAACCCAGGGAACCTCAGTGACCTTGGATGCACTGAGATTTGCAGAAGTTTTTCAAGTTCTGCACCCCCTGGCACCCTCAGCTTCACTTGCTCCTGCCAGCCACAGAAGGAAGTGCTCCACACACCTTATTTCTGGCACTTGTCACAGTTAGGTGTCACCCAGCTGCCCAGTGTTCATCCAGGCAGCAGGAGGATGCTGCTGCAGGATGCTGAGCAGGGATCAGCCTCAGAAAAAAGGAGGGCTCAGGTTTTGCTCAGCCTCCCAGAGCCTCATCTGGCTGTGGGTACCCTGGGGACGAGCTGGGCTTTCTCCTGCTGATCCCACAGAAAGCACCGGTGTTTTCTCAGCATAACCCAAAGCAGGGTGAGACCTACAGGGCAGCTCACCTTTCCTGTCTGGAGGCAGCCCTAAGTGTTAGAAAGATTGTCCCTCTGATAACTTCCCCTCATCTCTCATTCCCTCCCAGTAGCTGCTGCCATCTGTTCACACATCCAGGGGTTTTATTTCAAGTGGAAGTCCTTCAGCACTCAAGGAGAGCCTGCCCCATGACACAGAGCCCAGGTAACACCTCTGCTTTGATCAACGCCCCCTGCAAGTTCCAGGTGTGTCCCCGTCACCTCAGCAGGCTGCAGGGAATCTCTCAGCACAAAAACCAGCCATGCAGAGCAGAAAGCCTTGTCATCCTGCTTTGTGCCTTGGGATTCACTGAAATCATGGACAGAAGGGCCTCGGGGACAAAATTCCACTCAAGGAGCTCTCTGCTGTCTGGTCTGAAGGGCTCCAAGAGGGGAAAAGCAGGAGGTGGAATAGGAGCAGGTCAGGGAAGAGTCTCTCCACTTAAAAACCATTTGATTTTCAAAGGAACAAGGACCAAGGCCTTTCTTGCCCACTTGGTGATGTCAGATGTTGAACTGGCTCCCTGCATGACCACAGGTGCCCACATGGTGAATTCAGATGAAAACTCAGCATGGTCCTACAGGACAGTGGCCGACCATGCGTGGACACTTCTGTCCTTGTAAAATGGGAGGAGGTGGCCAGCAAACCTCACTGGGGGGATCTCAGTTCTGCACTGAAAGATGCTCAGAGTTTGTCCAAAGCCTTCAGGAGGAATCACAGCTTGAAGACAAACTCCAGAGCTCTCCTTGCTCTTCCTCTGCCTGGTCGGAGTTTGGAGCGGCCGCCCCACTGCTGCTGGTGACAGGTGTGTGATAACATTGCCATTTCATTAGCAGGGTATTGTTCAGGAGATTGATGGCTGGCAAGCTAAGAAAAATTGCATCTCCCTCTGCAGCTGCCTGTCTCAGAGACAGCATTCATCACAGAAGGAAGGGAGGGAAGGAAAACATGCAGGAGTAAGAACCTGATGCATTGGCATTCCACCGAAACCAGCTGTCTGTGGCTGAGGATCCTGAAGCCTGGGAGTGTTCCCTTTGCTGCTCCAACCCCAGGAGAAAGTAGAGAAAATGAGAGTGTTGAGACCACTCTTCCCAGTCTGAAGTTACAGAGGCCTCACCTCTCCTCTGTGCTCAGGAATTATTATTATTAAACAGACAGTTCCAAAGCAAAGCAAATATTGACATTAAGCAAGAAAGCAAATGCCATTGTGCTTCTGGGTGCTGGAAGAGAAGAGAGAGACAATGGAAAGTAGAAGGAAATGAGGCTCTGGAAAGATTTAGAGAGGCTTAGGTTTGTTCCCAAGCCCTCTCAGCATCTACACACTCTCCTTTTGCTGGGATTTGGGGCTTTCTGCTGGAGACAGGAGCACTGCAAGTGCAGAGGAAGGGCACACTGCAGTGCCATGTGTTTGTGACAAAAAAAAAACAGTTCATATTAAAGCTGCAGCCTATCCTGCCACTCCTGGAATATCATCCCTGTTTTGTCTGGCCCTCTCCATCCTCTCAGAGGCAGCCTCTGACGTGGGAGGCCTGCGAGAGCTCCCGATGCCATGAACAAAACTCACCTCACGCCTGTACACGAAAAATTAAAACCTCATTTGTGTCTGCTGAGCGAACAAACCACAGCTAATGAAATCCCCTCACAACAGGACTGAGAGCCACCTCCTTCAAAGCACAGCAGGGGACAAGCACAGCCATTCCTGCTGTGTCCCTCCTGAGTCACAGGGTGACACGTCTTTCATGGCACAGGAGGGAGGGAGCTCCTTCACGCCCTGGCAGATGAGCCAAGGAAGATTTAATTTGATTTTACCAGGGGAAAAAACACACACAGACACACAGAGGCAGCAGCAGGAACGCTCTCCTGCTGTCTCTCTGGGGAGCAGAGGAGCTCTCAGCCACTGCTCCCGCTGAGGGACAGGGAGTTCCCTTCGTGCTCACAAGGTTTGCAGCAGGGAGGGGACACTCAGGCACTGCCAGCGTGGCCGTGGGCTCTGTCCCTCTGTCCCTCTGTCACTTGTGACGTGCAGGAGCCCAGCAGGGAGGATTTATTATGGTCTAACATCCATTCCAGTGAAACCAGACCCATCTCCAAGGCTTGAATAACCTCTCTTGGTATTGTGCAGGACCTCCTCCTCACCAGCTTCACACATCCTTAGGGAATGGAGTTGGGAGCTGCTTTTCTCTTTTCTCATGTTTTTGGTTTGGTTTTTTTTTTCCCAGACAGTGAGATGAGAAGCACAGAGAAATGTGAATGCCAAAGCTGGGGCCAGGAAGCAGATCTGCACCAGTGCCACTCAGCATCCAGATCTGATCACAGAATCATTGAGGTTGGAAAAGGCCTCCAAGACCACCCAGCCTGTGACAGATCCACATCCAGGTGCTCCTTGGACACTTCTGGGGATGGGGACTCCCAACCTGCCTGGGCAGACCCTTGCAATGCCTGACAATCATTTTCATGAAGAAATTCTTCCTGATGGTCCATGACAGCCCCCTGACAGTCTCCCTTACCCAAAGGCAACCACGTGAGCAGAACCATGTGGGGGGATGGATTGTAGAACAGAGCTGGTGCTGAAGGCAATCTCAGCCCTGAGGAGCTGCAGCTGTACTAATTACCAAAGAGCAGGAACAGCCCTGCCCTCAGCAGTGTCCAGTAGGGATGGGTGCTATAAAAGAGTTGAGCTGGCTGAGAGGAGAGCTGCTGGTTGTTGGCTGTGCTGTGAGGAGGAAGGGTTGGGTGGTCGTGCAAGGGAAGTAATGGTCAGTCTGTGCTGTGAGGGACAGTAAGGGTTGGGTGGCTGTGCCAGAGATGGAAGGAGCCAGCTGGCCAAGCAGAAGAAAGAGAAAAGGAGTTGGTGTTGTGAGGAGCTGTCTGTGGGAGCTCACAGAGAGAAGGTATGAAAGTCTTACAGTAAGATGATAAATTGGTGATGATAGCCAGGTTCCATCCACTGCTGGTGGGTGCCAAGCACTGACCCCAACAATTGGTGGCCTGTAAGGGCATGACTCCCAACAAAACCATGTTCCACACCAAGGGAAAGGTCCCCAAACTGCTGGGGACACATGACAAAGACTCTAATCATTTTCCATGCTGTTTTTTTATTTTTCCCACTATAGCAGCTGTGATGTCAAACTGTGCAAGGTGCCTGCTCACAGCTCTGGCTCTGCAGCAAAGGGTATTTAAAAGGCAAAGGTGGTTGGGAAAAGATGTGTTTTGTATTAAAAGGATGAAGCTCATTCAGCTGAGCTCAGTCTGGACTCCTTGAGCAGGAGGATGAGAGCTCTTTCACTATCTGCACCCACACAAGTTCAGCCTTTGTGTGGTTTTTTGGTTTTTTTTTTTTTTTTTTTTTTTCAGTATCAGTTAACTTTCTTTTCTGAAGAAAATATAAAGTGGCTTTTTTTGTATTTTAAAGTGTTGAAATGGGATGATTCACCAGTATCTTTCATTCTTTCCTACAGATATGTTTGCTATCGCATTTCTTGTAAAAATTGACTTATTTATGGAAGCATTTCCTGCAAAGAATTTCAGTTTTATTAAAGCAGTTTTCTGATGACAAAGCAGATAATCAGAGCATACCTGACCTTACCTAGTGAGTCTCGTCTTCCCTTGTTTGTTAGCACTGAGGAGCTTTCCTGACACAGTGGCAGGGCTGGAGTCCTGTCTTTGCCGTGGTTCTGGCCAGGACTCAAGGAGTAATTGGGGATGCAGGACCCTAGGCCAGACCAGGAAGGAAGCAAGAGAGAATTTTAGCCCCTTTCCCTGCCTCTCCTCTGTCTGCAGTGTCAGCAGCATCACTGCTACGATTTTGCACTGGTTTGCAAGAGACTTTTTGATCCCTGGGGGAATAACTGTCGTGCCCTTCAAACCTGTGGCTTGAGAAGGTCCAGAAGCACAAAGAGGAAACCAAGCAAAGACCAGACTTCATCTGGTTCTGATGCAGAGTCAAACCAAACCATCCATGCCCTGCAGTTTCTATCAACAATCCACAAGCACTGACACCTGGTGAGTGTATGACCAGTGCATGTTTTCCATAGAAACTCCTGGAATATTCTGGGGCAAGCATGATCTGCCTTTTAAAATTGCCCATAGTGCTGCCTCCCCCTAATGCTTTTCTCAGGAAAGGAAAGACTTCTTCTGCTAGAAGAGGGAGAGGAAACAACCTGAGGGACCAAATGCAGATGACAGAGTGGCTGAGAGGGAGGGAGGCAGAGCCTCGAATGGCTGAATTCACTGTCAGCACTGAAGCCAGCTCTGCATTGGCTCAGGGGAGAGGACTGTTCTGTGTCGTTCTGCACTGAGTGTTGGTGGGATTTTAAGGTTTTCCTCCTGGTTTGACACCAGTTCTGCCATTTCCAGACTGGCTGATTTGTGGCAGGAATCCCAGAGGCTGTGCTGAGCTGCCTCTCCTCACCCATCTTGTCTTGCTCCTGAGGGCAGCTTAACTAACTCACCTGAAAGGTTATTTATTTGGCAGTAAAAGCCACAAATAAAACAGAGCTGCCTAATGAAGACAGCTTGGTGACTCTGGCCCATTTTTAATTTTAATGTTGCCTGTAATCTCCATTCTGGTCTCTGGAGTTGTCAGTGGTTTTACAGCTCCTGATTATGTGAGTGCAGCAGGCAGAGACAGCTCAGTGGAAGAGCTGGGAAAGCAGCATTAACAACAGCCCCAGGGGAATGCAGCCACAGGAGCTGAGGAATTGTCTGCACCATCTCTGCAGTGACAGAAAGCACTGGCTGAGCAAGCACTCTGTGGTGGTGTCCTTTTCACAACATACCTGCCTGCTTATTTATAGATATCCAAATAGCTCTGGGCCTGAAACACCAGGGAAGAGGAGACTCCTGCATTGCCATCCATGGAGAGAGTGACACTTCACTGTGTGTTACAGACAGGCAACTCTTACAGAAACAAAGTGTGTACCAGGGATTTGCCCATGGGTACAGAAGGGAGAGTAAAGCCTGTAGCCAACTTTGGGTTCCTGGAGTATCCACCACTGTTCAGCACCTTATCACCAAGGCTGTCTCCACAGGTGAAGGATCCCATGGGTAACAAGCCAGCCAGCCTCCTCTCCAGAGCACTGTCCTGCCAATAAAGCCCTCCAGAGTCATTCACCACAGCAGGATGTTCTCCAGCTTTTATGGATTAGGAGAATTGGGACCTGGAGGAATTATACAACAGACATACAGGCAGCCTGTGGCAGATCTCAGAGTTTTATTCCAGCCCTTCCTAGGACTCAGAAGTTGAATTGTGCCTGCATCCTTTCTCTTTACAATCATGTAAATCTGGAGCAACTCCCCTGGAATTATTCTGTCCTTACCTGCCCAGAGCCTGCCATAAGGTGCTGGGCTGTGGGCTGCACTCGGAGCCAGGGCTCCCAGGCAGGCAGCACTTGGGAAGGCGGCCAGAGAAGATGCTTCAGACCCTCCACTTCCCCAGCCCAGGCCTGCAGGCTCTCCCCTGATGCTGGGCCCCTTTTCCTCCTGTGGAAATGGAGCTGCAGTGCAAAGAGTGTTTGGATGAAGGCCACAGGCACCGAGCCCCAGTGAGAAAGGAGGGTCTCATCCCCTGGCTCCCCTCCAGGGAGCAGCATGTCTGCCACACAAGATGCTTGTTGAATGAAGAGCAGAAACTGCCACCAGCTGTGGAGCTGGTGAAAACTGGCCCAGCCATTGACAAATCTTTCTCTGGAGACAGCTGACTCAGAGCTGCTCTGCCTCCAGGGTGTCTCCTGTCGTGCAGACCCCGTCACTGCTGTGTCTCAGAATCAGCCAGGAGGGTTTTCTGCCTTCTGAGTTTGACCTTCTAAGGATGTTCAGCATCTTTCAGCATCTGGCCCATCAGGGTTGTGACATGCTTCACAGCTGTGCAGGGCAGCAGGCACAGGCTTCCCAGAGCAACAGAGACCTCATTCTTCCTCCTTGCTTCCCATCTCTTTCCAGGGACTGAACATATGGGCTGTGTGTCTCCTTCAGGTCCCAGCAGGGATATTAGAGCAGAACCCAACAGTGTACCCAGATGATGAGGAATCTTTTCCTGCTTTTAGCTTCTCCAGTATGCTGGTGGGAAGCACCTTCCTGCTGCTGCCACCCATGGATCTGCAGCCAAAACACTGGCAGGGTTCTCCATGGATAATGAGCACTCCACTACAAAGCCAGGGAAAACTCTCACTACCCACATGCAGGGATGTGCCTCTCTCAGGTGCTGGATCACTGCTTCCCAGTGCTGCTTAGTTCAGTCCCTATCTGTCTCTAGCCACTGTGGACATTCCTGTGCACATCAGAGGCTCACCAACCTGGGCTGTAGTTTGGCTTTGTCCCAATTCCCAGTGCTAGCCTGCTGGTTGGGCTTCCCAAGAGGCAAGAAAGAGGCTTGTCTGTCCTCACAGGTAATTAAACCTGGATTAGAATATGATCTGACTGGAATCTAGCCTGAGGAAAATTGTAAAGGGCTTCCCAGAGGTGAAACTCTACAACCAGAGTTCAGGCAGTGCTTTGCCCTTCCTGTGTCTTCTGAAGGAAAGGGGGTAGTGAAAAACCCACCAAAGGTGCTTTGGGAACCTGGACAACGCAACACTGCCCACCACATGCAGTTCTCTGTTCTGCCTGCAGGAATTGAGGCACAGAGCCCTGACTCTTGCAAAACCAAGTTTAATCCTGAGTTCCCCCTAAAATTTCAGGTGCTTGTCTTTGCAGGGCTCTCAGGAGTGAGGCTGCAGTCTGGATACCCACAGCACCCCAACCATGATCAGCTTCCTCCCAGCTGCTGCATAACGGGCCTGAAAACACAGAACCAATATGCAAATCTGTCATTTAATTTGGACATGTGAGTTTAATGAGACTGTGGAGATTCTGCCACTTGCAGCCCCACATCCTGCAACCTGCAGCTGCATTCCTTCAATCGAATGTGTCCCTACTGCACCTCTGGATGCACAGGTGAGTGCATGTGTTCTCCAGCAATTCCACCCTTTCCTCCCAACTCCACATTTTTCCAAATCCAGTCTGGAGACCTCTTTTAAGGTGATGCTTTGGTTTGGTGGCTCTGCAGCCTGAGCCAGGGGGCTGGGGGCAGACATTTCATCAGCTGCCGTGCTGTTTTGTTCTTGAAGAGGTAGAAGATGTAGCAGGAATCAGCTCTGGGATGAAGAGGGAAGGGCACAGATTGTGGCTTGCAAGGCTTCTCATCCCATCCCATGAGACCTGGGAAATGCTTCCCTGCCAAAACAAGTGCCTTCATCAGGGAGAATGAATAATATCCGCTAGCCCCAGTGACAAATGAGAGAACAAATAATCAAATAACAAAGCCCAAGCAAAACCCAGGAACTCCTCCATGCAGCAAGGAGATACTCCCTTTGTGCCACCTGCCTGAGAGCAAAGCCTTCCATCAGCTCCCAGTACAGAGACTCCACAGTCTTTTTATTTGAAGAGGATTATGGAGCTGCCATTCAGTAAATGAAGTGCCACTCCAAGCAGCTGCACTGTGGCCTGCCCTCGTTCAGACACGGTGCCTCGCTGGGGCTGCAGAGCTGTAGGCAAAGCTGCTCCTGGCCTTGGAGCTCTGCAGAACCGAGGAATGCTGGAAAGTGCATACACAGGAACCAGGAGAGAGGTGAAGAAGCAGGAGAGTGTCATTTCCTTACTTCTGCTGCTGCCCTGACAGGTACAGCCCATGTTTTCTTCTTCAGCAGCCTTCTTTTCTCCCAGGTTGCAGCCAGAGCACCACACTCCTCCTCTGGCAACTGAAATAGGTACCCTGCTTTCCTGAGAGGGGACAGCAGGATGAGAGTCACTCCCCTCTCCCTGCTGCTTGTTATCACAATTGCTCCCAGAACCCATAATTCCCACAGCGAGCACAGCACCCTCTGTGCAGGGCTGATTGCCCAGAGCCACAGGAGACAAAGGCACTGAGCTCCAAGCCCCAGCTCCGAGTGTGCCACATTTAATTCCCAGGGAATATGATCCTTGGAGAATCCATGCAATGGTGAAGAGACCCAGCCTGGGGCTGGAAGGGGGGAATATGAACTGGGCCAGAGCAGGAGAACATTGGGAACAGGCAGGAACGTGGGACATGAGCTCTGTTCAGCACAAGCAGGCTCTGGGATGAAATATTAATGCCAGCATCCTGAACAGGCAGCAAGCAGCGGTGTCTGAGCTACTTGGCCATGAATAAAAGATGGTCCTGAAAATGGGGAAGAGCAGCAAATTAATTAATTGAAGCAAAAGTCTCTCTGCTCCCATTAACGAACAAGTCTGGAATTCTCCTTCAAGCAGCTCAGCTTGGGGAATGTGCAGGGGCACAGAGAGTAGAAGGACAGCAGAGGGAGGGTCTTCTCCCAGTGACCTGGGGTCCCCCACTGCCCAGCAGTGCCTGTAACCTCCAGTTCAGATCCTGATTCAGCTTCTCATCATGCCTGACCTGCCAGCCTCGGGAGCTCAGCCTCTGCCAGCTCAGACTGCTCACCTGTACCCTGGCTCCCCCAGGTTTTAGGTGAGGGGTGAGCTGGGAGCTGAAGGGGAGCTGCAGATTCCTAACACCCTTTCCAAGAGCTGTGCCAGGTAGCCCAGCTCTGGGCCAAATGTGGGGCCCAGCCAGCTGCTCCCAGACAGGCTAGCAGGAGGGCTGTCCACTGGTGGAGGGCTCGGAGCTGTTCCTGCCTGCAAGAGAAAACAATCAGGTTTTCCTTCATTCAGAGCTGGGAATTTTCTGAGTGCTGCTCAGTGCTGCCATGCCCAAGCCTAATCCCTTATGCTGCACCAGTTAACTGGGAACAGAGTAGTGGGGGCTGCTGCAGATGGAGACACCCTCAGCACCAAGAAATGACTGATCTCCTCTTCTGAAGCCTTGCCCATAAATTATAGATTTTAAGCAGTGTTTGTTTAAAATATTCAGCTTGCCACTTAAAAAAGAATACTTGTACACACCAGGAATGGGGAAAAAGGATGGGGGCTGCATTCCCACTTGGAGGAGGGGGAGGGAAGCAGCCAGGAAAGGAGAGAGGTGATTCCTCATCTAATGAGCCAGCATCCCTGGCTGTGGATGTGCAGTCCAACATGTGAGTTACCTGCACTGCAGCTTTGCCTGCCTCCAGCACTCAGCTCAGGCCCAGCCTCTGCTTTTGCCTCCTGCATCCCGGTGTGCACATCATCCCACAGGCTTCCCTTCGAGCCCACAGGACAATGTTGTGCTTGCAAAGAGCAAGGATATCTCAGCAATTCTGAGGGAAGTGAGGGGGGAGGGAAACATCCCCCTCTACACAATCCCTACTTTCTTAGAAACAAATTCATTGCTTTGATTAAAAATTCAGCTTTTCAGCTGCCTTGGCCGCGGGGCAGATCCACAAAAGGTGAGTTGCAGGGAGCAGTGGCCGAGATACTTCTCAATGAAAAATGCTCCCCTTCATCTGCACTTCCGAGCCCGGCCAGGCACCAGAGCCTGTATTGCCGCCTGATGGTGAGGAAGAGGCAGGGCCCTGCTGCAGAAGGAAGGGATTTCTCCTCTAGGCTGCAGCACCTCCCAGGCTGAGACAGGCTCTCACTGTCTTCTGGGATGGATTTCCCATGGAAGGAGCTGCCTGCAGCTTTTCCTGCCCAAAGGATTTCACATGGATACTCAGGTACACCTTGAGAAGGGTACAGGGAGCAGCAGCCCAGTTGTTCAGGAAGGCACAGATCTAACCCTGGCTGTCTGGGATTTATCACGGTCACACCCAGCCCAGAGCTGGCTCTCCTGAGCCTCAGGTAGCTCTGGGATTTCCCTGTGATTGGGATGGATGGATGGATGGATGGATGGATGGATGGATGCCAGGACCACCAGCACAGGGCAGTTTCTCCCCTCTTCCTGCCACCTGGGTGATGCTCCAGGCCCTCCTCTCCTCCTGGTAGCTTAAGCCCACTCCAGGCTGCACTTCATTCCCTCCTTAGCTGCATCCCCCATGCCTTCAGGAGGCAGAGAACCTTTCTTGCTCTCCCTCCCAGGAGACACTGACCATTCTGGCAAGTTCTGTACTGTATTTTTAATAAATTAGCCCCAAACTTAATTTGCATGGATAAAAATAGCATCAGCTGCACTGCCAAGCCGTTTTTCTCTTGGTTAACACATTCATCCAAGCTGCTCTATTTGTCTTTCCTCCACAGACTCATATTCTTCTGGATTCATTTTGTCAAACAAATTGCACAAGCTGGACTGCCCATTTACCCAGTGCTGTTTGATTACAGGGGTTATTTATGAAACAGCAAGACATATGGCATTAAGCTTCTTAATAATAATAATAATGAGAGAAGGGAAGGAGAAAAGCTCTAGAAGAGAGGAGGGAGATAATGTTTTTTATTGCAGACAAAAGCTCCTGCCATCGGTGATAAATTCCAGACACTTTTTTCCAGTTGCTCTTGTGCTGCTGGCATGATGAATGGCACAGGCACTCAGCTCAGGAGCGTGGCCATGGCATCCAGGGTAAGGAGGGAAATGCTGAAGCACACAGAGGTGGTGGGGCTGGCTCTGGTCTGCAGGGACCACTGGCCACCAGGCTCTTCCCTTCCCAGGAGGTCACAGAAATGCAGCCTCCACCCAGCCCTGCTTTTGAACCTGATTTTCTCTCTTCTCTCTGATGCAGTCGCTTATTCCTGAGGAGTTTGGGATCCCTCCATTCAGCACATGCAGAGCCCCCTTGGCTCCCTGAAGAGATTCTCATCTGACCTGGCCATCCTGCCTCTGATGGTGACTCACTGCAATTCAATCAAAAGTTCTGTCAAAGAAAGATGCTCAATTAAGGGCCTGGGAGACCTTGGAAGCAGAGTCATTTCTGCAAGAGGAAGGTAATTAACTTTTTTAATCAGTGGGCACTGATCTGAAGGTGTAGTGAAAAGAGAGAGAGAAGCAAACTCACTCCCACAGACTCAGAGCAGAGCCCTGGGACATCACTGGAGGCCCAGGAAGGGCTGGGAGCTGGGCTTGGTACACACCAACCTGCAGAGCTGCTCCATCACCTCATCCTTCTCCCTGATGCTGTTCCCCAGGGGCAGAGGCACCTTCACCTCTGGCCTTCCCTTCTCTCCTTATCCCAACAAAGGAAAACACACCAAGCTTCCCATCAGAGCAGCATCAGTGTCTGGAGGTAACACCTCAGCAGCCCAGACTCCCTCCCTGTCTTACAGGGAAGGCCCTGGCAGTGGGATAAAGAAGCTCAAGCACCAAGTCTCAAGGCTTTCCCCTGGCACTTGCAAATGTTCTGTAGCACCAGCCTCAGCTCCTGGTCTGTGTTCATCAGCTGGCACAGATCAGGGTGCCAGGCAGGCAGAGTTAATCAGGCCTCATTTACCATTACAATGAACTCCTGCATTTCATGGCCTGCATCCTAAACCTGCTCTCTAATTCCCCAAGGCAGAGGGATTTACACTTTCAATTTTATGTCTAGTTAGTTAATGGTCCATTACTGTCAAAAGGATCAGTAGCTAGAAGTTAAATCCTACAGGATTTATGATAAGGAAGAACCAAAGGCTGCACAAGAGCACATGCCAGAGGGGCACAGGGAACATTGAGGGGTTTGCAGGTCCTGTGTTGTGACACTGGTGACAGAACACTGCTGGTGACAGCTCTAGAACAAGGTTCATCCCAACACTTTCCCCTTACACACTGTACCAAGTTTCTGCCTCAAAATCTTAGGGCAAAACAGCAGATTTGGTAGGGCTGGAGTGGGTTTGCTTTGTTCATGTCGAATTCCTGCCCCCTCCCCATCAAGACACTAAAAGGGCTCCACTGCCTCAGCAAGATGAAGGTCTCTGCAGTACACAGAGCCTGCCAATAGCCAAAAATGCCTGTCTGTTCTGCTGCTGTCCCCGAGATCCACAGTGGTGCTCCTGTCAGAGCAGAGGTGTTAAAGCAGCTGCACTGAAAGGTCTGTCAGCACTACAGAGCTGGCTGTGCAGGGGATTATAAACCTGCCCATAAAAACTCACTCCAGGCTGGAGGGTAAACAAGGTCCCCAGGCCTTTGAAGCAGAGATCATTCTTTTTATTTTGTAAACAAGGAAACTTTTTTTTTTCCCTGCTGGCTGAGGTTTACTGAGTGGTAAGTGGTGCCAAGGAGAGTTTGGCTAGATGGGGAACTGGAAAACATTTAAGTGATCAATGGACAGCTCTTTGTTGTGTTTAGCAAGGGGCTGGGAACTGTTTTGTAGGTCAAGGTAGTTTGAGCTACAGCCAGGCAGGAAGCACTGAGGAAGAACAGCACAAAGGTCTACAGCCATCCAGACAGGGTCAGACATCCACACCGGCAGAAGATGGACAGATTAGGATTGGAAAAACAATCCAGGAGAGCTCCCAGCTCTAAGCCACTCACTCCTTCACCACCACACACAGATGTGCCAGCAATATTGCTGACTCTGAAAAGCCTGGCACAGAGCAAGAAGACTTATATGTTATTTAATGACTCTACCAGTCGGGCTTCCCAGTGATTCTGTTCTCTTTCCCTGCCAGCATTCTCCACTGCAGTCTCCCCTACATCCTTTATGCAACCATGAAACTTGGAGGAGCCCATGGCACACTCCATGCACACTACTGCCAGAATTCAGAACCTGTTTTCATCATTTCATCTACGAAGCTGCTGAGAAATCAGCAGATTTTAACTTCTTTTTTTTTTATTGCCATCCACCTTCCATTCAGCTGGGAGTGCTCCTCCCCACTGAAATCTCCACTGAAGCCCTGTGTCAGTAAGCCAGGCCTAAGAGGATGTGCACAAACAGATCTGTGCAGCTCATAAAGCTCGCTTTCACCCCTCCATCCACCCCACCAGGGAACACCAGGCTGAGCTCTGAAAAGCAAAAAGCATTAAACCATAAAAAAATAAACCAAAACCCGCCCTACCAGCGGGCTGTTTTCTGCCGAGAAAGCACAGGACTTTCCAGTTCCCACTTTGTGGATGGTGAAATTTGTGCTCCCCTAGGAGGAATCAGCGCTCGCCCTGTGTCCCGCAGTGTGAGCACCAGCCTAGCGAAGGGCAATGCTGCGCTCTCGTGGTTCCCAGCAGCATCCACACCCTGCCTTTGCCTTCCCTCCAAATTCCCTGCATGGAGGCGATGTCCCTTCCAACTCCAACCATTCTGAGACTCTGATTCCCTCGTGTCTCTCCCAGGCAGAAGCAATCCGTGTATTATTAAGAGGAGGAGGCTGGCTCCATCAAATCCTTGCTTTGCATGAGGAGGACACGCGGGCTGTCTTTGT
Source organism: Serinus canaria (assembly GCF_022539315.1). Classification (NCBI taxonomy): domain Eukaryota; kingdom Metazoa; phylum Chordata; class Aves; order Passeriformes; family Fringillidae; genus Serinus; species Serinus canaria. The sequence goes on from NC_066337.1 coordinate 5,554,096, forward strand.
TGGCCCTTCACGCTCCATTAATTCATATTTACAACGCTTTGCTTCATCTGAAAGGAGCTTCTTGTGATTTATTTCCAACATATTTTCAGAAATGCAGCCCTGGCCTGCCAGCACAGAGAGGAATTGCACGAAAAGAAGCGGTGGGTTGGTTCCCAGTGTTTGTTTACTCTTCTTGTAGTAAACAGAAGTGGTGCTGAGTAAATCCCTGCTTTCTTAAGTGTGTGTTTTGCAAGAAGAGCCTTCCCCCGTGTGTGTGTGTAGCAGGATTATAACAGCAATGTTTTCCTCTGGTTTTCATCTAATTCATCCCCTGCCATTATTATTATTATTATTATTATTATTATTATTATTATTATTATTATTATTATTATTATTATTATTATTATTATTATTTCTTTTTATCCCTGTGTCTGATTTACACCAACAGAATTTTCTGGTTTTCCTGTGGTTACAAAAAAACTTGCTTTAAGGGTTTTTTTTTTTTCCAACTTACTAATGTGTAACCTCAGAAATAAGGAAGTACTATCAGTTTGTCCTTCAAGTTAAAAAAAAAATTGCTTTTTGGAGTGTCTTACCCAATGTTTTTTAACTGAAATCTGAATCTGGAGTATCTTACCCAACCTTTTGGGTATCTTACCCAACGCTTTTTAACTGAAATCTGAATCTCTTCAAAACAGATTCATGATATTAAAAAAAAAACCCAAACCATGGCATAAAAAATTCTATTCCATAGAAAGAATAAAATGAAAAATCATGTCATAACTGACTCACACAAACACCTTCCACTCTTCCAACAGTAAAGAACTACATAAATATAGTTTATGTTCATGTGTAAATAAGCATAGTAAATAAGTCAATCCTTGGACAAAAAGCTGAGACACATACTTATTCCAAAGGGTTTTATCAAAGCTTAGTACAAAAATCCAAGCAAATAAAAAACAGCAAAATAATAATTACAATTACTAACAAAATTAACAATTTGGTTTTCAACAAAACTTTAAATTATTTAATAATGTTTTAACTTTTGAAAAAATTATTTAATTATTTCTATTTGTTATCTATTTGTAAGCAATTAAGTTTCTCTTTTACATTTGTAATACTTTTATAAATAAATTCACTGTATTTTAATAAACTCATACAACGCATGCTTTTAAGATTTTGACATTCATAAGTATAAATAACAAGAAGAAATTTTTAGTTTGTTTTATAATGTTACAGGTCTAATGCTGGTTACATCTAACAATGACTTGTTAGATGGATAGTTAGATCAATAGTTAGATGGATAGTTAGATCAATAGTTAGTTGGATCGATAGATGGGTAGTTAGTTAAATCAATAGTTAGTTAGATCTGTAGTTAGTTAGATGGATAGATAGATGGGTAGTTAGTTAGAGGGATAGTTAGAGGGATAGTTAGATCCATAGTTAGATCCATAGTTAGATCCATAGTTAGATCCATAGTTAGATCCATAGTTAGTTAGTTATATCGATAGTTAGTTAGATGGATAGTTAGATCGATAGGTAGTTAGTTAGATCGGTAGTTAGTTAGATGGATACTTAGATCAATAGTTAGATAGATTGATAGATGGATAGTTAGTTAGCTAGATAGTTAGCTAGCTAGATAGTTAGATGGATAGTTAGTTAGATCGATAGTTAGATCGATAGCTAGTTAGTTAGTTCGATAGTTAGATCGATAGTTAGATCAATAGTTATTTAGCTCGAGAGATCGATGGGGCGGGGCGGCTGCGCCGCTTTTCCCGCGCCGCAAGGGGGCGCCTCCCGCTGCTCCCCTCAGAGCCCTCAGAGCCCTCAGAGCCCTCATTGCCCTCAGCGCCGCGGGCCGTGAGGGGTGCGCGGGCCAAAGGCTCCGAGCGGCTCGAGAAAAGCCCATCTTTAGAAAAGCTCTGCTGGTCTTGTCTCTCAACCCGCTTTTTGTTTTTTTTGCAGCAGTTTTAGTGTCAAGAAAACCTCTTTATCTCAGCATTCACAAAATCCTTTTTTTGTTTTTTTCTCCCCAGGAGCAGCAGCTGTGACTTTCTTTTTTTCTCTTCCTCCCTCCTCTTTTCCCTCCATAAAATGCTTTTTCAGCCTCTTCGTACACCTCCTTCTCTCATGATTTTGCACTTGTCCTGTATTTCTTTAAGGTTTTCCCCTGCTGGTGCAGATTGTGGTGTTGTGAGGTGTTTATCCATCCTTGGCATTCCTAAATGCAGGTTTGTTACCGTGCTTTGGTGTCCAGGAAGGTGCCATTACCCTGTTACAGCTGGCATCTTATGGGCAGATTTCTGTGAATTACCTGAAAACAATATGAGAGTGGGTTGTAATCAAGTGCTGACTGGCAGGATCTCAAACCCCTTAGGCATAAATGTTTCAGCAGATGCTGTGTAGCTTCTGCTTTGGAACATGCTCGAGCTCCCTCAGCCACAGGGAGACATTTCTTCCATAAAATACAGACAGGAGGTGTTTGCTCTTTGCAATGAAGATCTCAACATTTAAGGGAGATTTATTAAGCAGGTGTTGCCTTTTCTTGTTTATTCCTAGTGTTCCCAGCTGTGAATTCCTCAGCAATAGGAGAGCAAACTCAGCAAAACCTGGTTTTACTCATGTTTGTTGTGCTTCTTGGCCAAACTTAAAGAAGTCTCCACGTGGTAGAACCTCCACTTGCTGAGTTTTAGCTTCTGTAGATAATAATAACTAATAAAAAGGTAAGTAATTGATAAAAACAATAGATAATAAATAATTAATGATAATGGAGAATAAGTAATAGCTCAGAGAGGTGAGCACTCACCAGCACAGTCTTTGTGTGCCTGGGTAAATTCTCACTGCTACAATCTTGAATTTTTTTTCCTTTTTCATTTCTAACTTTTTTCTAACATTAGGATTCTCCTTTCTAAAGCTCAGTGTCTCTTCATGACAGTGCTGTCTGTAGCACAGTCTCTCCTACGCTAATATTTCAAAGCAGAGGGATTGGCCTGGACTTTTAAAAAAAAGGAAAGAATTTCTTAAAGGCTGTTTTTTTCTGTGGCAAAACTGCTCCCCAAGGATGTGGAGTGACCCACTTGCTGTCCCTGAAGGTGACTGTAGAAGGGATGGGGGACTGGGGCTCCCAGCTCTGCTGTGAGAGCCCAGACACTTGTGGGTTCTCCAGCCTAAGCAAGAGTAGACAACAAAGGGGTGTTGAGCTGCCTGGGAAGCACTTGAACACCCCCCTCTGCTCCAAACAATTTGTCATTATGGACTGGGAGGAATCCCTGAGTGATCTTGTACAGCAGAAGAGGTTGATGAGGCTGGAGGGCTGCTGGTGTTTGGGCTGTGATGCTGAGCAGGGGAACAGCAGGGCTGGCTGAGTGCCTGGAGGAGCCACAGCCCAGGGTGAGGGCAGGAAGAGCTGCCTCCTCCTCCTCCTCCTCCTCCTCCTCCTCCTCCTCCCGGCCCTCGGCTGTGGCTGTGGCAGGAGGGCTCCTCAGAGCAGGGGAAGCCCCTTCTCCCTCAGCCCTGCACATGTGCCATTGTCCCTGCTAACAATGGGGAGAGGAGGGAGCGCTGGAGCTGGTGACACAAAGCCCAGGGCGGGAGCAGCTGGTGGCTGCTCAAGGGAAGCTCTGTGTGTGCAGCCACAGCCGCTGCCCTGCCAGCACTGCCCGGGTCACAGCCAGGGCTCCCGACAGCCTCAGGGTAGGACTGAGCTCTGTGCAGTGCTAGAAAGGGGCAAAAACTGCCTTTGTTTGTGCAATCATGGAATATCCTGAGTTGGGAGGGTCATGGAGTTCCCTCAGCATGGCTCCAACAGTCCCACCCTGTGCATCCCTGAGAACAGTGTCCAAACACTCCTGGAGCTCTGGCAGCCTTGAGGCCCTGACCATTCCCTGGGGAGCCTGGGTGGTGCCCCACCACCATCCTTTCCTAACATCCAACCTAAATCTCCACTGGCACAGCTCCAGCCATTCCTGCACCTCCTGTCCCTGGTCATCAAAGAGCAGAGAGATTTGTGCTGCCCCTCAGGAGGAAGCTGTAGACTGTATTTAACTGGACTGGATTTCACCTGCAGGCAGCTGCTTCCTGTGGTCCTTGTGTGGTGCTATCCCTAGGAACCTGTGTGGTGAGAGTTAACCACCCTGGCCTAATGGTTCCCTCATAAATAAGGAATGTTAATAAATACTTTCTATTCCTTAAGGCCCAGCAGATAGGAAGAGAATAATCAAGGAAGCTATTTCCACTTTCTGTAACTTGCATTAGTCATCTCTCCTGAGACAGAGGGGAAAGCGTGGCTGGGGATGGGCAGCAGGAATGGTGCTGTGCTCTACACTTCTCTTTCTGTCCAGCTCCTCCTGGAGGCCCCCAGCAGTTTCTCCTTTCCAACATGAGTAAGTTTCCCTAAAACAAAGGGTCTTAAGGTTTATCTGGGAATCAGTTCCCTCTTGGGGCTTCCAGTGCTGCATATCCTGTATCAGTCCCACATGTACTCCCCATTTTAAAGGAGTGAGGGGTGGTGGTGTCACAGGTGTTCAGCAGGTGGCACAGGGGAGTTTCACCATCTGAAGTGGCAGCTTTTCCCAATTCTAGCCCTGTCCATGTTCACTCCCCTCCAAAGAGCCCTTGGGATGTGGCACCTTGCAGAGAGCTTGGAATACAGGCCCTGTGGCCATGGACCCTGCAGGTAAGGTCTGCAAACTGAGCCAGGAGTTACCTGCCAGACCTGCCTGGCTCAGCTGGCAGAAATGCCCAGCTCAGAAATGCCTCTGTTGCCTGCAGGGATGAGTCTCCCTCACAGCTCAGCAGAGATCAGGTTTGCAGGGCATGGTGCAGAAAGCAGCTCTCCCAAAAAAACCCAGCCCCTGCCGAGAACTAACAGGATGTGATGGGAGGCGGTGAGGAGGAGGCTGGAGCAGGCAGCCAAGCACCCTTCCCACTCAGTCTGGAGAGCAGATGGAGCAAACTAAGAGCTCTCTACCTCAGTCAACCTCCTCTTCCAGGATGAGCTGGATCCTCGTGTGCTGGCTGGCTCCCACAAGGATTCCTAAGACTTGCAAAGAGATTTTAGTGGCCTTTGGCTGAAGGCAGACAGAGATAGTCACCCCCTCCTCCAGATGGATATCACGCTGCAGGGACAATGGCTCTGCTTTGGCAGGATAGCTCCACTGCTGGGTCTTGTCTGGTGGATCCCAGTAGGCTGGGAAGGCAGCAGTGCAGGTGAAGCAGGGTTTGCTGGGGAGGATCCTACACTGTAGTGAATGCTCAGTGAATGCTGGCAGCCTCCCAGAGAAGCCCCTTGACAACATTCCCACTTTGGGGCACTCATGTGACTGGTTGTGAGCACAGAGCCGGGAGCTACGCGGCAGCTCCAGGATACAGTGTGCAGCAAACAGGGGGAAGGGAGGGTTGTTCCTGCTGGCAAGTGTGTCAGTGCAGGGCTGGAGCTGATTGCTCACAGGCACTCCCTAGCCCTGATCACTGTTAGAGATTTTCACTCTCAGGGGCTTCTCTTTATGCAAGACACAGGCACGAAGCAGGTACAGGCTACCAAGGCTGGGGCTCTGTGCCAGCCATCTCCTTTGCCAGCTGATGTGACCCCAAGCAGTGCTGCAGCAGGAATCCTGCCTGCCCCTGTTTTCCCTGGCTCTGGGCTGCCTGCAGGAAGCAGGGGAGCACAGTCTCCTCCACCCCTGCTCTGTGCAGCACTGCCACAAAGCCCAGGGGCTTCATATCTGGGCCGTGCTACATTTAGCATCTGTGGGGCCTCACTGGGCTCCCGAGGGCCATTCTGTCCCTCCAATCCAGGGCACAGCTCTTCTGCAGCCTCCCTTCCTTGTCCCTCACAGATGGGGTGGGAAGGGCCTGGGTTTGGCTTAGTGCAGTGAGGAGAAAACCCTTTGCAGCTCTGCTGTCTCTGGGGCAGGGGCTGAGCCCTGAGGCAGGTGAGCATCAGTCACTCCTTGGGCCGTGATCTCTGCAGTTCCACCACCGAGCCCCAGATGCCCTCCCTTACCTCCTCCATGTTGCAACTCCCCAGCTCTAATGGCCTTGGGGAGGGTGTCAGGGGTCTCTCCACAGCACGGCTGCCCCCAGATCCTGTTGTACATGTCCTTACATCACCTCTCCCCAGGAACTGGCAGTGTGGGAGCAAATGGTTGCTGTGTGGGCATTGTTTTGAGCAGGACCCAGGGTGTGCTGCTGTGCTGTGATTCATGAGCAGGAGGAAAAGGGAAAGACTCTCCAATTCCTGTGTTTGGGATAGGCTGAGGGCAGGGCAGAGATGTTCCTCTTGGGAAGGATGTGCATCCACCTTTCTCCTAGAAGGGTGTCTCCTGCAGCAGGATGTCCTTGGGCAAGGCCAGGTTTTAATTGCTGCAGCATCACCAGACACCCGAGTCATGGTCCCCCTCAGAGCTTCTGCTCCCAGCCTGCCTCCTGCAGCTACTGAGCTATTGGGAGCAGTGAATTTCCCCCCAGGGACCCCCACATGCCTTGGATTTCTCTCCAGAGAGGATCCAGGGGCAGTTTGGCTGCTCTGAACTCCCAGGGGAGCTGTCTGTGTCCTGCTTCTGCCTGCTGGTCTGTCTGTCCTGCCGCATCCACTCGCTCCTGCTGGTGTCTGCACTGCTGTGCTGCACTGTGCCTGTTTGGCTGCCTCCTTGTCCCTCTGGCTGGCTGTCTCCCTGACTGACACCTGCCACTGCAAACACTGCCTGCCCCCCTCTCCATTAGGTTTTCTCCTCCCCTTTCCTTTGGCTGCTATCTGGAGGCCTCTGCATTAGGTGTGATTTAGGTGCTTTTCTCTGGTTTAGGGACAGCAGCCAGGCTGCAATCTGCAGCAAAAGGGAAAACCTCTGCAAGGAGCCTCCTGCAAATACCTAGGCAGGACAGCGGCTGCCAGCACTGCTCAGATATTGCACACTCATGCCTGCCCCCACAACCAGAGACTGAAGGAAGCCCAAATCTCTCACAGTGGGACTCTGGGCCCTTGCATGCCTCTAGAAGCCTCTTGGAGCTTGAAATCTCTGGTTCGCTGTGCACTAGCTGTGGTTGAGGGTGGGGATGAGGAGGAGACACAGTTGTGGAGTTGTGAGGATAAATATGAAAAGGACCCATGTGTGTGTGTGTGGTTACATGTGCTGCCCCACATCACAGCTGTGTTTGGATGTGGACCTTGTGCTAGCAACTTTTCCCCCCAACAACATTGCAGCATGCCTTGGGTCTGTCTCTTTGCCTTGCATCCATCTGCTCCCAGTCTCGGTATCTTTCCCTGTTGTTTTGCCATGCCTCTCTTCCCATCCATAGCCAGCCCTGCCAGCCTGAGCCAGCAGTGTGGTGTGTCATGCTGCCACAGTGCCTTCAGTACCCTAGTGCCACAAAGGTCATCTCTTTGCCCTCCTCGTGGCAGCACACTGTGACCCTGCTGAACACTCCCAGGGCACCACAGGCCCCCTGGCCAGCTTGGGGGGCTGAGCCTGTTTGGACCAGCACACCTGCAGCCCATGTAGTGAGCAAGCAGCCAGAGCCAAGCTTCTGTAGAATTAGCAAAACCCCCTGCACAACCAGCTTGCAAAACCTCAGCACTCTGGTGTCACCTGGGATCAGGTTCTGCTGGAGGAGAACATGACTTTTATATCAACTTTCCCAGTGTCAGCCCTTTTAGCAGGGCCCAGCCAGGGCTGTGGGAGGAGGTGAGAGCAGGGGGCAGGCCATCCTGTGTGTCTCTGTGCCTTCCTGGGATACCTCTGGACCCACACTCCCAGGGAAAACAGCTCCCTGCTGCTGCCTTCCTCTGCTGTCATGACCTTGCCAAAGAGCAGGGAAGAGGTCTTGTCCCAGGCTGCTTTCTGGATCCAAAGCCATTTTGCCTGGGCAGAAGCAGCTTATCCCCTTCCCAAACATGCTGATGGGAGCCTGTGGGGAGCCTGTTGTGTCCTCATTGTCACCAGACTGGCCTGAAAACTGAAAGTCTGTGTCCAGTGCCATCACAGACAGAGCCTGTAGATGTGACACTTGGGGCCATGGCTTAGCAGTGGATTTGGCAGTGTTGGGTTAGCAGTTGGACTCAATGGTGTTAAAGATCCTTCCCAAATTAAATGATTGTGTGATTCTTTGATTCAGCATTGTGAATCATTGATTCACGATGATTCCCCACATGGAGGAGACCTGTGGTGACCTGGTGCAGAGTGGCCTCTTGGAGCACCTGAGCTGCACTCATTTGGTGGCAGAGGATGGTACCTGTCTCCTCCTCAGCAAAGCCCACACCAAGCTCCTTTTCCCCTTCCCAACCATCCTCCTTTCCCAGCAAAACACCTCCCACGCTGCCGGGGAAAATGAAGGTTGGCAGCTCTTCCGTAAAATGATGTTCCCATGGCGATGGGGATGCTTCGCCCTTCCTGGGGAACATAAGGGGGGCGAACGGCACCTTCCGCATCAGTGCGCGCCCCTTGTCCGGGGCGGGGGTGTCCGAGTCCCGCAGAGACAGGGCCCCCCCGCACCGCCCCCCGCCGCAGGGCCGGGGGCCGAACCTCAGTGACGCCTCCTGGTCCCCCATTCGCTGGGTCCGCCCGCCCAGCCCTGCCCAGACTGCGGGAGCGCCGCGCCCACAGCCCGCTGGGCAGCCCCGGACAGCGCCGGCAGCCCCGCAGGCAGCGGGCAGCACCGGACAGCGCCCGCAGGTAGGCACCGAGAGCCCCGCAGCGCCCCGCACGCTGCCGGGCCGGGGGCAGCCGCTGGGCTCGGGGCACAGAGAGGGGCTGCGGGCGGGGGAGGGTCCGCAGCCGCCGGGCGCGGCGGTGGCACGGGGGCATCTAGCCCCTCGCCCGGGGGATGCTCGGCCGGAGGGAGCGCTTTGGAAGAGGGGACGGGCTCAGCTTCTCGCCCCGGTGTCGGTGCCCCCCACCCTGGGCTCGGGACTGCGGCATTCCCGGTGGGCGCGCCCGCGCGCACGCCCGCACCGCAGCCGCGCTCCCGCTCCGCGCTGCTGCAGGGGGGAGTTCGCCCACCCCGAGCCCTCCTGCCCCTCTCGAGGGTCGCCCGTCGCTCTTCCCTGCGCACCGCGTCCCCTTGCACCCCTGCACCCCCTTTGCTGGCAGCCGCCCCCCGGCACAGCCAGGCTCCTGCGGCTCTGCGTTCCGTCAGCTCACCAGCCTGCCTCTGCACGCCCCCGTCCCCATCCCTGCAGCTCGTTTGTCACCCTGAGCCTGTCACGCTGGTGGGCAAAGGGGGTAGGTACGCCCATGGTGTGACCCCAAGCAGGTTGGACTTTGCCCTCTAAGAGCTGGAACCCCTCGAACGCCGCTGTCCCTCTGAGCCCTGTCCCTCACCTGAAACCCATGGGATCATGCAGGGGTGAGAGTTACCTGGCTTGCTCTGCTCCCATCACTGCTGGTAGAAGAGGGGTCCAAGGGCTATCAACCTAAAACCTATAAAATCTGGGTGTTTGGGCACATAGATGGGAGGAAAACCTGCTCTCTGGGAGCTTCTTTGCATGGATTTTCTGGAGGAAAGCCAGGCTATGACCTAGATAGTGTCCCAGAACATTCAAAAGGGACCAGATTGGTGCTGGGAAATTACAAAGCAAGGGACAGAGGGACAGTTTCTACGAATCCAGAGGTTCAAGCATTTGCCCCATTGGCAAACTCTTGGTTGTCAAGAATTTTTCTTCCTGGCCAAGGGTTAGGGTTCTGGATAAAGAGATTTTTTAGAGCTTCAGGGTGAGCAAATGGGTTTGGTATTTCCTCTTAGAACGTTATATGAAACACACAAAAATTGCGAAATTGAAAAATGCAGCTGGCTGTGGTACAGGCAATTCCTAGCTCTTCCCTGGATGCTTTGCCAGATTCAGAGGCAGCAAACTGAGGGTCTGTTGTCCCCTCTGCCAGCCTGGATTCATGCAGGGCTGGTTTATCAGCTCCCCCTCTTGGACCTGGCCCTACATGGCCAGCCTGGAAGGCTGACTGCAGGATGCTTGGTATGTCCTTCAGCCTGGCTGCCTCGCTGCTCCCCCATGCTGTCCCTCCATTCCGCATGTCTGCGGCTGGATTCCCCACGCGGCCACTTGGCCAGGCTGCAAACCTTTAATTGATTCCTTGTGGCAGCATTGGGCCAACTGGAATCAGCAGCCCTGGTGTTTGGATGGCACATCACGGGCGCCTTACTCACACACACGGCCCGGAGAAAGACAAGCACCGGGCAGGGACCCAGACTGTGGATGGTGCCACCCAAACCCCTTCCACCCCGTGGCCAGGCAAGCTGAACTCAGCTCCTGGAGGCTTCATGCCATCTTTCAGCGGTCTTGGCTCGCTGTCCAGCTGCTGTGTCCCTCTTCCTCACTGCTCTTGGCCCCTTTCCCTCGCTGCATCGCAGTGACTCATCCTTGCTGAGCTCACCCACTGGAGCTGCTGGAGGACTGGCAGGGCAGGCACCCACTGGTCCCCAGAGAGGGTCCCTCAGCTGGCAGCCCCCTCACCGTGAGCCACAGACCCCTGATCAAGGCGTGCAGGCACTGGGATGCAGCCTGATTTCACCTGTCCAAACCTTGGCTGGCCATGGGGCAAAAGGGGGAGGAGGCCGGACATGCAAGCCTTGCTGCAGGTCTGGCCATGCTCATTTAATGTCTGCTGGGGGATCTGGACAGGAAAAACAAAGTGTGGATGGGGCATTGCCTGGGGATGTGCAAAGGTGATGCTGGGCAGACACACAGTGCCGGATTCCCCAGCTGGGTGCAGTGCCAGCTCTGTGCAGTGAATCAGACACTGGTGAGGGGGAGCAGATTTTAGAGCATCGTCTGTGCAAGAAGGGCAGCCTGCACCACCGAGTGCCCACACCCATGGGGCAGTGGCCTGGCTAACTGCCTCTCTCTCCCTCTGCCCAGGTTCCCCTCTCAGAGACAGCCCCCACCGGGCACCTCAGCAGCAAGATGAACCCCACCGTGGGCATCGCTGTCATCCTGACAGGTACATTCCTCCCTGCTCCCTGCTCGGTTCACAGCAGCCTGGAGGCTGCATGGGCCTCCCCAGAGCTCGCTGTTCCCTGCCCAACCCCCTCCTGCCTCTCCCAGTCCTCCAGGCTGCCCACTGCCAGATGATCAAGGACCTGAGTGCCTGCCTGCTGGGCCAGAACCTGCGCGTGGACTGTCGCTATGAGAACAAAACCGACAACCCCCTGACCTACGAGTTCAGCATCACCAAGGACAACAGGAAGCACGTCATCCACAGCACCATCAGCGTCTCTGAGAACATCTACCGGAGCCGAGCCAACGTCACCATGCACAAGAACCTGGTGTGCCTCCACCTGCAGAGCTTCACCACCAGCGATGAGGGCATCTACATGTGCGAGCTGAGGGCCACCAACGACTACACTGGCAACCAGATAAAGAACATCACTGTTATCAAAGGTGAGACAGGCAGTGCACCTGGCTTCAGCCCTTCCCATCTGCTCATTGGCTTGGCAGGGCCAGCAGAGAGCACCACAACTCTCTGAGCTCCATAAATGTGTCCCGACCCTTACATGCCCTTCAGATGGGTTTCATCCCACAGATGGAGTCACTCTACCCCATCTCACAGCACTTTTCCTGCCCCTCTTGGGTCCCACCTCAGGCACATTGCTTAGATATCCTCCCATGGAGAGGACAGTGGTGATCCTTCACACCTACAGCACACAGGAGCAGTCTGACAGATGCAGAGACTTTTGTCTCACCTGGTGCCCACCCACTTGTCACCACAGTCAGGCACAGGCAGGGTTATCCTTCTCAGGGTCCCAAAAAATCTTTGCTATTACACATTGGGAGGGAAACAAGCCAGGATGGGGCGTGCTGCATTTCTGTGACAGAGCAAATGCAAGAAGCTGTGTTCCAGCACCATTTGAACTCCTGGCCTGAGCCCCGTTCCCAAGGGATTTCATTGCCTCTCTTCTCTCCCTCCCCATTCCTTCTCCTCACAGACAAGCTGGAGAAATGCGCCGGCTTCAGCCTCTTGATCCAGAACACCTCGTGGCTCCTGCTGCTGCTCCTTTCCCTGCCTCTCCTGCAAGCCATGGACTTCGTGTCCCTGTGAAAGGCGAAACACACACACTCACAGCGCTCGCACACACACGCACGCACACACCGAGCACCCCAGCCACCCCGCCTTCCTCGCAGCCCCTGGAAAGAGAAGCTGAAGCGTCTGGAAGCCGTGAACCTCTCTGTGTTATCTCTATTTAGCCGTATATTAACGCTAACCACCGTCCCAGCCGAGGCCCACCATCCCACGCGCACACGCCCCGCTCCGAAGCATGGTGGCTCTGCTAGGCAGCGTTGCTTCTCCCATCGCGCCTCCCCGCTCCGTAGGCTGGCTGGTTTGCTTGTGCTGGGAGCACTGGAGGCCTCAGCCTCGCTTGTCCCATCCCTTTAACTCTTGGGGTTTGCCTGTTCTCAACTGGGGAAAGACAGCTGGATTGGCAGGTAAGAGAGAGGGGTGATGTGAGAGCATGCAGGGGGTGCCCGTGGTGGGTGCTGTGCCCGTGGTGGGTGCTGTGCCTGTGGCCCCTGGAGGTGACAGGGCTCTTGGTGTCCCCACCTGCCCTGCCTGCCACCCAGGTGACGGATTCCTCACCCTGCTCCTCTCAGCCTGAGCTGCCACGGCTGGGAGAGGGCACAAAATAACTCCTGTCCCAGTGAGCAGGGGAGCCATGGGATGCTACTGGGCCTGGCAGGCTGGGAGGAGAGAGAGGAGCAGGTCTAGGAGACACCATGAACCCCCCCTGCCTCATTAGGTCTCCTCTGGGGCCCTGGGAATGGGCTCAGTGCAAATGTGCTTCGGCAACAAGTTTTTCCTAATCTGTTTCTTACAGCTGAGCTGGAAGTGAGGCCTCCTCCAGACACCATCTGGTACCTTTGGGCTGCCCGAGCCAGGCACCACTCACTCTCCCCAGGGACCAGCCCTTAGCTGTGACGAGAGAATTGCTGCCAGCACCAGTGGAGGCAAGCAGAGCCTCTCTGAGCTAGCCACAGCCCCATTGCCCTCCCCAGGGCCCACAGAGCTGCACCCAGGCTGGCTGGTGGGGAGGGGGTTCCCCTCTGGGAGTGTGACCCCAGGGTCTCCATAGGGATTTCCCTGCGCTGGCACCTTGTCTTCCTGAAGGAAACATCTGGGGAGCCCAGTCCTTCCTCATGGAGAAGCAAAGCAGTCTTCCTCCAACCCCACCGTGTTCCTGGAAGAAGCCTGTGTGCCCCCTCCCTTCTCCCTCCCCCCTTTCAGCATTTCCCTGTCTCCCTTTAAGAGCAGCAAAGGACCGAAGGGCAGCCCACAACCTCGGCAAGGCCAGGATGGTGCCAGGGGTTGGCGAGAGCAGGGACAGGGATGGCCAGCACAGCTCAGATCTGCCAGCCCAGGGCTGCCCAGATGCCCACGGGACCTCGAGGAGCCTCACCCAGGGGAGGGCACAGGGAAAGGAAGAGGCAGGCAGGAGCATCCAGGTGCATGGGGTGAACCCCAGCTGTGCGACCCGTGCAGCCCAGGCTGTGCCACCACGGCTGAGAGCAATACACAGCAGCTGCTCCCCACTCCTTGCTCCTCTCCAGAGCTGCTTCCGACCCCCGTGCCCGTCCCCTGCCCATCCCTGCCTGCTTGCTTGCTGTCTAGTGCTGCTGAGGCCGTGCCCAGCTGAGGCCTGGCTGTGCCCAGCTCCCTGGGCGTGCTGGTGAGCGCCGGGGCAGGCGCAGAGCCCAGCGGCAGAGCGCGGACGCGGCTCGAGTCTCATTTTTTTGTGAACATTTGTAGTTGTTTCCACAGCTTGTCATCAAAGAAATTCTGTTAAGGGAAAAGGAAAAAAAATGGAAAAAAAGAGAACCCTATGAAAAGCAACAACAACAACAACACAAAAAAGAAAACACCCTACCATCCAGGAGTGTTCCTCTGTCTGCACAATAAAACCCTACCTAGGTTGTGTGTTGGAGCCACGGGCGCCTGTGTGTGTGGCGGTGGGGACAGGGGCTGTGTGGGGCTGGGCATCAGGACCCTGCCAAGGGGTACAGCCCCCCAGGCAACCCCCTGTGCCTCCAGCACCCCAATACCTGCGGGAGAGAGACAGAGGGGCAAGACTTGACTTTCCTGGGCAGAGCAACCCCCTCCTACCCACCTGGAGCGTGGCCCCCTGCACCCAGACCCTTTGTCCCCATCCCTGTCCCTAAACCCCTGGCTCATCCCAGAGGCTACCTACTGCCCACGGTGGTGGCAGGAAGGCAAAGCAGAGGACAAGATCTGGTCCTGGCCCATCCATCCTCTGGGGAGAGAATCGCCAGGGATGGAGGTGGCCATGGGAGGGGGCCTGCGTGTGCATGTGTCCCAAAGCTCCTGTGCCCATCACACCACGGGGGCTCTGCTGGAGCCCCCGTGCCCACACGCTGCCAGGGGGCTGCCAAGGGCTCCCGTGTCCTCTGGAACAGCCACACACTGCCCTGCCCAGGGTCAAGGTGCTGCCCTGGCACCAGGAGTCACGAGCAGGAGACTGCCACCACCCCCTAACACCATTGGTGACCCTGTGCCACCTCCCAGAGCGACGCCCCGACGCGTCCCTCCCTGTTTAAGGGCTGGAGCCAGATGGGAGGGAGGGAGGGAGGAAGATGCCATCCTAATTACATCCCTCCCATTATCCCCGGCAGGTGCTCGCTGAGTCACGGCCACGCAGGTGCCGTAGGCTGGGCGGGTCAGGCGTCCCGCAGCGGTGCCCCGGTGTCCCCATGGATCCACGATGGGTGGCCAGGCCACGCCAGCTGCCCCCTGCCCACCTTTGCTGAAGGTTTAGGGGGCTCTTCTCCCTACAGCTCACCCCAAGGGGGGCAAAACCCAGTTCAGCTCCTCCCCTCACCGTGATGCTCCACTCCAAACCTTGCTGGCAGCCACGACCACCCCTTTTTTGTGCCTCCTTGTCCCCTACAAACCGAGTCATGTCCCCCCCGCCGGCTCCCTCCCTTAACCCTCCCTCTATCTTTCCCTCCTGGACCTCGACCTCCCTCCCCAAATCTCTCCCTTCCTCACGCTTACCCTGTCCTCCTTCTCCATTGGCACAACCCACGCTGCCCCCGCAGCCTCCCCTCGCGGCACCCCCTTGCCGTGGGCCACCGGCCCCCCCGGGTTCGCGTCCCCTTTAAGCCTCCCCAGGCTGGAATGCGAGAGGAGCATTTCAGCGCCCTGTGAGGTCAGATAAAGACACTATATTTATCTGGCTGGTAACCTGAGCCCTGAATTTCTGCGGTGCTGTTTTTACGTGGCCCCACAGCCCTCGGGCTCGGCCCCCTCCGGCCGCTGCGCTCCCTCCCAGGGTGGAGGGGCTGAGCTGGGGGTCCTGTCCCCTGCGAAGGGCTCGGCTGCTGCCCATCTCCACATCTCCCATCTCCGGTGCCGGGGGAAGCTCCCCAGGGAGGCAGGATCAGCCCCGAGGGCATCACCAAATGGCTGGCTGGTCTCCCCTCGCCGTGCCCTGAGCAGCCATCGGCCACCCGCGCCACATGCAGGTGAGTGCAGGTGGGGACACCGCCCCGGGGAGGGGGACACGGAGACAGAAAAAGCTGTCCCCCTCTTCCTTTAGCTGGATAACACCACGGGGGAGAGCTTTCTCTTCAGGGAGAAGGTTCTGAGTTCACACACATAATCCTGGCTTCGAGCCCTCCCCGGCACCCTCCTCATCCCCCGGTGTGGGTAGAGCACCTGCCCGAGGGTCCCTTCTTTTTTTTGCCCCCCACAGACCTCAAAGCAGGATCTCATGCCCCTGGTCTTACATCAGGGTCCCCGGTGGGTTTGGGGTTTTGCTGCCCGGGGGGTGGCCTGGGAGCAGTGAGCAGCAGGTTCTGCAGCAGGGTGGGGATGTGTCAGCAGCACGGAGCGGGGCCAGGGCGGTGACTCCCGGCACTGTGGGGTGAGCTTGGGGGGTTCTCAGGCCCAGGGCTGGCAGAGGAAGGGCCCTGGCCAGGCTGGACCCAGCTGGGTGAGTCACCTTGGGCAGGGCCTGTCACTTTGGGGGGTGGGAGTCATGCGGGGCAACACAGGAGCTGGGCTGTGACTGAGGCACTGCAGTCCCGATCTGTCAACAAGGGTCACTCCAGTCCCTTCCAGAGAACAAACATTTTGTGGCACATTCCCCCCAGGGCTGCTTGGGGTCATCCTTCCTAGTGGGAAATGGACACCAGGAGGGATTCTGTGTCTTGGGGAATGGGCAGGAGGCTGTCCCACCCCACTGGCACACTCAGCTGGACACAGAGCCACTCAACCCCAAAGCATTTGTACCCTGAAGCGTGCAAAGTGCCTCACACAGGGTCCCCTCTCTGCCTCCACCATAGCAGAGTCCTGGGAGCTCCCACGTAACCTCCAGGCTGGGACATTGTGTCTCAGGGGACAGGGGACACAGCTCCGAGCCTGCGTAAGCGAGAAGCAGCTGTGCTGTGACACCTTGGATGAAGCCAGCGCTGTGTAAGCTGAGCTGAGCCTGCTCTGGGGCTCTGTGGCCACCGAGGGGGACAGCTGCCACCAGGCATGGGCAGGACAGAGGAGACACCTGCCACTGGGCACGGGCAGGACAGCCACTGGGGACAGATCAGGGGTCTGCTTCTCTGCCTTCAGCATAAAGGTTTTGTCTCCTCACTTTGAGCTGAGATTCCCAGGGAAGGCCGGGGCAGGACTCCCGAGTGCCCAGAGCAGCCCCGTGGTGTCCCTCTCCCATGTGGTGGCACCGCTCCTGCCTGGCCCCGTGAGTGCAGACCGGACATTCCTGTGCCTCAGCTTCCCCTGACACCCCGGGAGGATGATGAGGGTGCAGGAGGCCTGACTCAGCCGCGCCGGCCCCAAGGCTTTGCCAGGCAGCAGGAAAGCTCAGCACAATGACGGGTAGGGAGGGGCCAGGCAGCCCAGGAAGCGCTGGGAGGAACCGGGGTTTTCTCACACCCCCTCAGCTCCTCTGGCTCCTGGTACGCTCTGCTCTCCTGCCGCCCTGGAGTCTGTTCGGATGTGACATGGGGACTTGGAAGCACAGGCAAGCCTGGCAGATGTGACATTCCTCCATGGTAAGGCCTCTCTTCCCAAGGAATGGGATAGCTCCCATGTCTGGGGCCGGTGCCGGCTCCTGCCCCTGCATCCCTCCAGCGGCTGCTCCGCATCCCCAGGGCAGGTGTTGCCCCGTCCTGCTGCCAGGAGCTTCTGCTGCCCTCCTGTTCCCAAACTGGTGCTCTCCTGATGCTGCTGGTGCCAGGAGAGAGCGAGGGCACCTGGCAGGGGATGATGGCATGGGGCTGTCCTGGCACTGTCCCAGTCCAAGATCATCTCTGCTGGCGAGGAGGATGGGGGAGCAGGGGCAGTCGCTGTGCCAGGCTGCTCCGTGCCCCAGCAGGGCAGGCAGCCAGGCATGTGCTGCTCCCTGGGAGCCCAGGGGCTCCGTCATTCCCATCCTGGCACTCGAGTGCCAGTCTCTTGGCTGGGGTCCCACTCCCTTTGAGCGAAATTCCCAACTGTCCATGTCAAATCCTGACTGGCAGAGCCCTGATCCTGGTGAGGGCGGCCGCAGCCAGGCTGGGAAGAGCCGAGCTGGGTGTTTCGTGGCTCCCTTGCCCTGGAGCAGATTATTCACCCTTCAGCCTCCGTCCCCAAACAGGTCTGTGCGCTCCACCTCGCTGCTGCTTGTAAATATTTCCCTCTCCGCGGTGGGATGGCTGCTCCCTGGGCAGTTAAAACAGCGCCCGGGATGCAGAGCCAGACTGCCCGCCTGGAGCCCACAGGGGCTGGCTGCTGTCTCTCACCACCCCCTGCTAGAAGCATTCCCGGGGCGTTTCCACGCTGAGCCTGCGGGGCTCTGAGCAGGAGGCTGTGTCCCCCCAGGGCCAGGCTGGCAGTGACCCGCGGTGGCTCCTCGTGCCGCGATCCAGCGCCTGTCCCCAAGCCCGGGTGCACTTTCGGTGCAGCAAGGGACGGGCCAGGCGCAGACTCCGGCACCTTCTGGCTTGGAGCCGGGCCAGAGCCCGCCCCGGCTGGGCTGGGAAAAGCCTTTGAATCAGGGTCATCTCCCGGGTGACTGGAGACTCTCGGAGCCACATGAGCCACTGTCCTGCCAGGGAAGGGACACCAGTCACCCCGGGAGCTGAGCACCAGCAGCACCAGGGCAGAGGAGCTCAGCTGGGTCCTGCCTGCCCCAGTGCCACCCCACAGCCCCAGCACAGGTAGGGATCCAGCCATCAGCCTGCCAGCCGGGATGCTGAGGGCATACTCTCCTCCAGCTCCTGATGGCCCATGTTTGGGGACTGCTGGCTGCCACACTGCCCTGTCCCTGCTCTGGGTTGGCTCTGTGTGTGCTCTGGGGGCCTCTGTCCCTGTCTCTGTGTGCTCCCCTCCTGCCCTGTGTGGGGACCGACTGCTGGCTCTGCCCGGCTGGCAGGGGCACGGCTGCCGCCTCACCAGGACTCTCGGCTTGAGTTACTGATGGGGGCACCCGGGGCACAGCCATGGCAGGGAGACAGGAAACCTGCTCAGATGCTGACCTTGCCTCAGTTTCCCTCTCACTGAAATGCCAGCGCCTTGCCAAGCCCCAGCACTCCCTGTGAGTAACCAGGGGAAGGTGCTGGCTGGATCAGCCCATCCCAGCTGCCTGTCTCAGCCAGAGCTGGGCCTGAGCATCATCCTGTGACCAGAGCACTGCCTCCCACCTGGAGGAGGCACTGGGGATATCTCTCCAGACCCAAGAGTGGGACAGCCACGGGATGGTGTGGCAGGGATGCCAGGGCTGGGGCAGAGGTGTCTATGGGGATGCTGGATGTGTCTGGCTGTGCCCTGGGGCTCTCTTCTGTGGTTTGAGGTGCCTGGGGACATGGAGGTGGCAGTGCCAGCCAGGTCCTCCTGTCCCAGGCTCTCCAGGAAGGCTGACAGGTGGCAGGAGCCATGGCCACACTGTCACCATCAGCCCCTGGATGCCCTCTGTCTCCCAGGATCTCCTGGGGAGGCAGGAGCTGCTGGGTGGGAGCTGGTGGGTGCCCTGTTGTGCTGACCAGGGCCTGTGGAACTGATCCCTGGGCTCTTCCCTTGCAGCCGATGCCTCCAGGACAGCCTGCTGAGCCCCAGCCTACAGCATGTCCCAGCTCTCCTCCACCCTGAAGCGATACGTGGACTCCTCCCGCTACGCCGAGAGCACCTACAGCAAAGTGCCCAGCGGCTACAGCTCCTACAGCTCCTATGGATCCACCCTGTCCACCGCCTACGCAGACAGCGACAAAATCGGCTTCAAAGCCAGCTACCTGCCCTCCCCCCGCTACCACCACGCCGGGGGGCTGTCCCCCACCAGTGGCTATGACAGCGGCCGGCTGTACCCCGACCCCAGCATCCGCCTGAGCCCCTCCTACCTCCGCACGCAGCCGCGGCCACCCGGCGCTGGGCTCAGCGGGGGTGCCTGCTACACCTTCACCGGCACCCCCGGCAGCCCCACGGGCTACCTGCCCTCCGCAGCGCCCCTCAGCCGCCACAAATCCATCAGCCACTCGGACCTGGCGCGGGAGTTCTCTGGGCTGCACACCTCGGACAGTGCCTACCTGCCCGTGGCTGGCACGCTCAGCACCCGCGCCCGGCTGGAGCCCGGCAACCTGCAGGGTCTCTACCAGGCTGCCACTCACTCTGACTATGTCCGTGGCTACCTGGAGAACTACGGGAGGAAAAGCCACCATGGCAGCTTCTCCACCGGCCACCTCAGCCCCTCTGAGGCCACCCTGCCACCGTCAGGTACCCGCTGTGCCAGCCAGCCCTGTGAGAGGAGCGATGAGCGCTGCGATGTGTCCGCCCAGGACCCCACGGTACGTGGGGCTGCCTGGGGGTGGGGGACACAGCTGTGATGGGGGGGATGTGGGCTGTGCTTGGGGTGAGCTGAGGAGCCCGAGGCACCTGTGCTCTGCCTGGGAACCTGGGTGTGCTGCTCTGTGCCTCAGTTTTTGTGTGTGACCCTCTGGGATGCCCTTGCTGGCGCAGCAGTCGCTGCTGGAGCTGCTGAGGCAGCCATGTGCGGGCAAGCGGGTGTCCTCTGAGGGGCTGTGCTGCAGGGTACATTCCCCAAGGAGGCAGGATCAGCCTGTGCCCAGAATTGTGCCCGCTGCACTTTCTGCATGCATGTGACAGCAGGTGATGGGTCCCATGTGGGGCTGACGAGGATTTCCTGCTGCCTCATCCCAGATAGGGAGGGTGACATGAGCAGGCTGGGCACTCATCCTGCTGGGACAGCTGGTTTGGCTGGTGCTGGCTCTGCCACAGTGACTCGGTGCCCAGCAATGCCAGTTCCCTGGCACCATCCACAGCTGCCAGTTTGGGGCCCTATGCCCCAGCCTGTGTGGCAGCAGGGTGTTCCCCATGGCAGTGCTGCTCTGGGCAGCACCACACATGGTGGCAGGTACTCGGTGCCCCACGTCCCCATCAGTGCTGCAGCTTCCCCAGAGCCCCAACCTGGGCCGGGAGCAGGCACCACACACACAGCCCGTGCAGGGGAGCAGCCTGGTAATTTTCCACTCAGGTTTCCTTCCAAGATCTGGCCAGGCTCTGCCTGCATTGTCTCCCGCTGTCTTTTCCGTCACCCTCCATTCCCCCATGGTCTGACCTCCCCTTTGCTTCCCTGCATCTCTGTCCCGCCGCCATCCGCCGAACCACGAGAAATCCTGTCCTGCTCGCAGGGAAGCAGAAAAGAATCCCCCAGCAATTTTTCTCTTTGAAGCCAGTGCCCCCACACCCTTCCCTGTGCCCCTTCCCCCACAGAACCACCTTCAGCAGTGCCCTGCTGTGGTGTGGGACCCCCTGTGCCCACCCGCCTCATGCCTGGCCCCCAGTCCTGGGGTGAGGGAGCGGGCTGGTGAGTCAGGGGAGTGGAGGATCAGGGAATTCCTGCCTCCCCCTCCCACACCAGGCCCTGCTGGGGGGCACCAAGGGGGGATCCAGCAGCTGCTGCAGCCACTGGCTCTTGCTAAAGCCAGCACTGCCACTGCAGGGTTCCCACCCCATGTTCCCACACACTGCTGTGTGGGGTGCCAGCCTGCTCCCATGGGGTGCCTGTGGGGCAGCAGGGACTGTGAAAGCCCAACCCACAGTCTGCATGTGAATACAGCCTGGGCTGATGGGTGGCAAAGGTGGCAAAGGGCGCTGGGACAGACACCCATGCCAGGGCAGGCCGGGTCAGTGACACTGGTTTAGGTTTCCTTGGTGCTTTGATGGGCACACCTGCTATTTTCCACTGCTGTGGTTTATTCCCTCCCTTTCCCAAGCCAGGACGCAAATGTCCCGGTCGTAAACCAGAGTTGGCTGCCTGCAGCCGTGCCAGGTGCCGGAAACAAGCGAAGGCTGCAGCCCCAGAGCTGCCATCCGTTCTGCCCCATTGCCCAGCCCCGAGGGCAGTGTCAGCAGCACCAGCTCCTGACGCAGCCAGGCCACAGCAGGGCTGGCCCCATGCCTCCTCCCATCCCTTTTTCCACCGCCGCCTCCTGCCTCTGCGCCACAGACACAGCCATCCAGAGGGGTTTGCAGCCAGAGTGAGGGTGTCTCCATGTGTCCCTCCCTCACCATCACTTGGTGCTTCAGTTTACCCCGTGGGCTAAGGGAGCTGTGCAAAGGTGCGGTTCCATGAGGGGCTGTGCCTGCAGAGCTGCAGGGCCATGCTGGCTCCTGGGAAGGGCAGTCTGGTGAGGGGCAGGGCTGGAGCTGTCCTGGCCCATTAACCACCCCGGGTGTACATAGGGTCAGAAGGCCAGGGCCACCCACAAAACCGCCAGCAGCTCTCCGCAGTCCCATCCTGAGCAGCTGACGTCCCTGGACTGCTGCCAGTGCTGGCTGGCCCTGCCTGCTGCCGCGGTGCCAACCGGGCCTGTGGCAACCTCTGCCCGCGGCAGAAGGTCACCGCTGCAGGGGGCCAGCCGAGGGCAGGGACCTGCTCTGGGTGATGCCATCCCACCAGGTCTCCCCTTCTCTCTCTCGCTCCAGCCTCACCCACAGAACCTGAGTGCTGCTCTCTGGCTGGAGGGGAATTTGGTCCTTGGCCTGGGGCTCTCAATGTCACCAGGGCACGAGGTTCAACACGGGATGTGGCTGAACCGCCCTCTTGCCAGGGAACCGGCTCAGCCAGCACGGTGCATCCCCACGGGGTGAGCTGCCCCAGCTCCCTGCACAGCACTCGGGGCTGGCTGTGCCCATCCTGACCCTGTAGTACCACCTGCACTGCCAGGCAGGGTGGCAGGAGCCCGGGATTTTGGGGAGCTGTGCCACAGTCTGGAGGCTCAGTCTGTGCCCCTGGGCAAGGCAGGGCACCCAGGAAGGGCAGTAGGGTGTGTGCCACAGCGTGCACACTGTGTCCCCGTGTGTGTACGCCGTACACAGCACGGGGTGTGTACATGTACACACGTGTGAGCACGCGCAGGCCCCGGTTACGACAGCCCTCCCGTTGTGATGCAAAAGAGCCCTGCAGATGAATAACGCTGCAAGATGCCTCCTCAGATATTTTTGCTGGTGCCAAAAATAGTCTCCCTCCCTTCCTCCCTCCCCTCCCTCCGTCCCCAGCCAGCCCCTCCGCTGGCTGTGCCGAGCTCTGCTTGACAGAGAGGCTGCATCTGCAGCCAGCAGGGTTCAGCAGCCCCTGCCTCTGGATGGGAGTGTTTTGGGGGCTCCAGAAGAGGAAAGGAGGCTCTGCTTAGAGCCCTCTCGGTGAGGCTGGAGGCTGTGGCTCTGTCAGAGCAGCCCAATTACACTCCCTGCCCTGCTTGCCCATGGAAATTTCCCTGAGCAGGCAGAGAAACACCTGGGCACGCACAGCAGGCGCAGGGCTCCGGAGCTCGTCCTGCCGCGGTCAGAGGGGTGAAGCAGCGGGAGACGCAGGACTAGGACGCAGGACACCCGGGCTCCCTGCCAGTCTCCGCATCTGCCCTTGCTGCAGGAGAAGAGCTGGAGCCCTGCCCGTGCCTTGCCTCAGTTTACCGAGGGGAGACACCAGGTGGGGTCTTTGCTCCACGTAGAAATAGCGGGGAGTTTTTCCCCAGCGCAAGGCACTGAAATATCATCTGAGATCAGCTCTAATGCATCCCCCAAAGAGGGGAGTGCCCCCAAAATGTCACTGCCTGGAAACCTGGCATTGGCACTGCAGGAAAGGCACATGCCCAGGAGCCCCAGAACCCTGTCTGGCAGCCCGCAGCTCCTCTCTGGACACAGGCACCCCCTGCACCCACATGCTGTGGGATTGTGCCACTTTTACCAAGGCAATTTTGGCAAGTTACCCCCAGCTGGGGAGCCCCACTCCCTGCCCGGTGCCTGCCCAGAGCACAACGTGCCCGGTCCCAGACCGCCGGTGCCACCAGCCCTGGGCACGCAGAGCTGCGAGCACGGGGGGAGCACTGGGGGGGGGCAGGCGCTGCTCCGGCTGCCGCCTCTCCCCAGTTCCCCGTTGCTCCCGCGGTGTGCTCACGGTGCCGGTGTCGGGGTACCGGAGCGGGGGGAGCCCCGCTGAGAGAGATGCCGAGGGTGCACCGCGGCCCCCCGCAGCCCCCCGGAGCCGGGGCGGTGTCGCCGCCCCGTTCCGGAGCGTGTCCCCGGGGCAGAGCCGCCCCTCGCGGGCCCCCCTGGCTCCCGGCGCTCTGTACCACGCGGTGCGCGGGGGCTGGCCGTCACCGAGCCGTCACCGAGCCGTCACCGAGCCCGGCTGCCGCCTCTCCACCCATTTGATGTCAGAGCCGCTCAGGTGCCGTCAGCCCCGCAGCCGGCACCGGCTCCGGCCCCGCACGCCCAGCACGGGGGGCTCCGCACCTGACCCCGCGGCCCCGGCTGCAGCCGGCCCCGGGAGAGGGCAGCCCGGCCGGTGTCCCCTGGCACCCCGCTGCCCGCGGCTGCTCCCCGCCGTCCTGCGGTGCCCGCCGGGGCCACAATGAGGGACTCCTACACGGTGACGCTGCCCGAGGAGCCCCCCGCGCTCCCCGACCTTCACAAGGACCTGCGGCCCCGCACCTCCATGCCGGGGTCCCTGCTGGTCTCCACCTTCGTCGGGCTCGTCCTCAACAAGACCAAGGTACGAGATGCCCGCAGCCCCCGTCCCCCGGCTTGGGGGCAGAGAAAGGGGCACCCCCTGCCCGCCCTGGGGAGCATGGAGTGCCCTGTGCCATCCCCCGTGCCCGAGGATGGGGTGCCTGGGGGTGGGTGCCTTCCCAGCTGCCCGTGGGGACGGCGTGTCCCGGTGTCCCACAGGGTGGCAGGGAGCAGGTGAACTGCACGTGTCAGGACACCTGGGTTTCTCTCCCGGCCCTGCCCTTGCGGTGACCTTGGCCAGATCCCCGTGTCCCACCACAAGGAAGGGTTTACTGGCCACGCTGAGCCCCTTGGCCGTGCCATCAGTGAACGTGGCTGTCCCCGGGGCCACAGTGCCGGGACAGATCTCTCCTGCAGGGATGGCAGAGCAAGGGGCAAGGAGGGCAAGGTCTGAGCACTTATGTAAGTCTGGCTGCTCTGGTTCTCCTGCTGCCCCAACAGGCTCCTGGCATGTGGACCTGGATGGGGCAGGACGGTCGGGATCTTGTCCCTTGTCCCCACCGCCTGTCCCTTGTCCCCGTCCTGCGGTGCAGCCTCGGGGAGTCCCCAGCCGCGCCGCGTGAGCCAGCTCTCCTTCACCGCCTCTGAGCATGTCGTGTCCTAGATAAAGCCCTGTACGGGAGAGGGGGATTAGCTGGAGTTGAGTCACCCAGGGGAGGGAAATCCAGAGGGGGAAATAACACCTCGGTGCACACAGGGCTTGTGCCACGCTAGGGGAGAACCTGATACCCCCTCCTCAGCCCCAGCCCTCCCCTGGGGTTGTTCCAGGCTCTGGGAGCACAGCCTGGGACCTGGCTGTGGGGGAATGCAGGATCTGTGGGGAGGTTTGCACCCACATGGGCAGGACTGGCCAGTCCCTCCTGGCACACGGCAAGAGCTGCCCAACCAGGGCAACTGGACAAGCATGTCCTGGTGGGGAGGGCTGGGGCACACTGGGGCAGCTCCCAGGGATTGCTGCTCACCCTTGGCACCGTGACCTTCCCTGGGGTAGTGGTGGGGACACGAGCAGGGTCTTGGGGCTCAGATCCTCCAGGGGATGGATGTAGGCTGTTGGGACACAGGCCCACCTCTCCTGCTGCCATCTGCTCAGGGACCAGAGCCAGGCCAGCTCCTCCAGCCGTGGGGTGGCACTGACCTGTCACATCCTGCTGGGACACCGTGTGCCCAACTGAGCCTGCCCCCAGCCCAAGAAGGCACCAAGGAGTTGCCTGGCACTTTTGGACAGCCCCCTGGCACTGACAGCCATGGGCAGCCACATCTGGGCACAAGTCTGTGCTCTGGGCACTGCAGGGGCATCCGATGGCATAGAGGGCAGTTGGTCAGTCCAGCAGTGCCAAGTGTGCCCACGCAGGGTGGCCGGGTCCCCGCTGGAGCCGGTCTCTGCCGCGGTGGGTGATGCCTGCACCGTCGCTAAGGAGCACATGTAACTGGATCTGGGTTATTTTGGGCTGCTGTCAGGGCTGGGTGCTCAGCACCTCCCACACACACACCAGCTGCTGCTATTTCGGAGCTGCTGGGCCCCCTCCCCTCCTCTCGCCTCCTCTCCTCCTCCTCAAGCCTCAGGTGGGCAGCTGGGGTGTTTGCCTCAGGATCCTTAAATCCTGGGCATCTGGAGGAGCACCATCAGCAGTCTGCCCCTGCAGGCCCTGTCAGACCCCAACCCTGTTCCTGCTCATCCTGCTGCTCCCCTCTGCAGGGCTGGGAGCAGGACCCCCGGGCTCCCACCAGTGCCCCCCACCAGCATCCTGTCCTGCATGCTGGCAGAGGGGTGGTGGCACCCTAAACCCCTCTGTGCTCTTGGTCTGTCCAGCAAAGAGTGATGATGGTTCCCAGCCCCAGCATCCAGTTGCCCATGCCCATCTTTGCTTTTCCTGGCTCAGGGAGCACCTGGAGTACCTGGAATTGCCACCCCATGGCACAGGTGCAGCACAGCCAGGGCTGGGGAGGCACCACTGGGCACAGAGCCCTGTTCCCTGGGCTGGCTGTCACAGGGCTGGGCTTGCACTTTCCCAGGTGGACTTTATCCTGCAAGACAGCCGTGCCAAAGTCTGGGCTGTGCTTGTGCAGGGTGTCCTGGAGGGGATGGACACCTGGCATGAGGCAAGCATGCGGTGACAGGGCGCTGTGCTCCTCCTGCAGCGTGGGGCAGGCACAGGGCACTGCCATGCCCTGGTGTGCCCAGGGGAGGCAGCCTGTGCTGCCAGCCTGACCTGCAATCCAGGGCATGGGGCAAAAGCATTGCCAGGCAGGGAGAACTTTGAGCCCTGTGCATAGTCCTGGGCGAGCAGGATGGGGCAGGCTAGCCATGGTTTGTCACCAGGTCCTTGACCCAGAGAGCTGCTCGGTGCTGGCTCTGCCCATGATGTCACAGCGGGATGGGGCCTCTCCTTGCACCTGAGGGTCTGCTCCACAGGCAGGTCTGTGACACCATGGCCTCGCTGGGCTGCCCACAGGCATGGCCAGCTCTCCACCCTCCCAGCACTGTTCCCTCTCTCTGCAGAGCTCCAAGGCCGTGCAGGGGCTGACCGGCCTGCGGAACCTCGGCAACACGGTGAGTGTGTCCCCAGGGCTGCGGCTCACACCGGGCACATCTGTGGGGCAGGGAGAGCCCTGTCCCTTCACCTCACCCCCAAACACCCCACCCTCACCCTGGCAGCTCCCTGCACCCCTCTCCCATCAGCGCTGCCTGAGGAGAAGCTTCCCCTGTCCTGTGCCTGGCCCAGGTGTCCCCCTGCCATGGCCTGCCTCCCTCTGCTTCCCGTTGCCATGGTTTTCTCTTCTGCCTCCCCCAGTGCTTCATGAACTCCATCCTGCAGTGCCTGAGCAACACCAAGGAGCTGCGGGATTACTGCCTGCAGAACCAGTACCTGCGGGACCTCAACAACAACAGCCGCATGCGCACAGCGCTCATGTCAGGTAACTGCCCAGCCTGGCCCCCGGGGACTGCGGGGGCTTCCCTGCAGCAATTCCTGCAGCAATTCCTGCAGCACATCCCTGCGACACCCCACATCCTGCGGGACCCCTGCCCAGAGCCCCATGCTCCCCCTTGGGCTGCCCAGCCAGTGGAGGATCAGGCTGTGAGACCACAGAGTGTGGCCCTGAGCTGTCCCCATGGGGACATGGCTGTGCCACCTCCTCTGCTGACCCACCTCTCTGCCTGCAGAGTTTGCAAAGCTGATTCAGCTGCTCTGGACCTCGTCCCCCAACGAGAGCGTGAGCCCCTCCGAGTTCAAGACGCAGATCCAGAGATACGCCCCACGCTTCGTCGGCTACAAGTGAGGGGGGTGGCTGCAGGGGGGTGGGGGGAGCTGAGCCCCCTGCAGCCTCTCACTGGCCATGCCCTGTGTCTTGCAGCCAGCAGGATGCACAGGAATTCCTGCGGTTCCTGCTGGACGGGCTGCACAGTGAGGTGAACCGTGTGCTGGTGCGGCCCCGGGCCAGCACAGACACCCTGGATCACCTCCCGTAAGTGTTGGCACTGCACAAGCCCCGGAAGAGTTCACTGCCCGCAAGGCCAGCCCGGGGACAGTGACCTCACAGGTCCCTCTGGGCTGGGCGGTGGGGCTGGTGTCCCCAGGTTGTGCTCAGTGCCCTGCTGTGTCCCCATCCTTGCAGTGACGACGAGAAGAGCCGACAGATGTGGAGGAGGTACCAGGAGAGGGAGGACAGCCGCATCAGCGGTGAGCAGGCCTGGGGGAAGGGAGGACAGGGCTGGGCTGGGAGCGAGGGGGATCCAGGGCTCTCACCCTGCTCTGTCCCACCCCACCAGACCTCTTTGTTGGGCAGCTGAAGAGCTCTCTGACCTGCAGCGAGTGCGGCTACTGCTCCACAGCCTTCGACCCCTTCTGGGACCTGTCCCTGCCCATCCCCAAGGTGAGGGAGCCCCAGTGATCCCTGTCCCCCACTGCCTGTCCCACACTGCCTGTCCCACACTGCCTGTCCCTAACCATCTCTGTACTCCCACAGAAAGGCTACGGGGAGGTGACGCTCATGGATTGCCTCCGGCTCTTCACCAAAGAGGACGTGCTGGATGGGGATGAGAAACCGGTACAGGGCAGAGGGGCTCCCGTGGCAGGCTGGGCCCCTTCCCCTCTGTGCTTGTGTTGCCAGGACTGTGGGCAGTGCCCTCACCCTCTTGTTTGTGCTGTTTTCTCCCACAGACGTGTTGTCGCTGTAAAGCCAGGACAAGGTGCACAAAAAAATTCAGCATCCAGAAGTTCCCCAAGATCCTGGTGCTTCGTATCCTTCGGGCAGAGGGATGGGGACAGGGACTGTTGTGGGGGGCAGAGATGGGTTATTGCAGGCTCCCCTTTGTCCCTTTGGCTCCTTGATGTGACCCTCCAGACCTGAAGCGCTTCTCTGAGTCCAGGATACGAAGCAGCAAACTCACCACCTTCGTCAACTTCCCGCTGAAGGACCTGGACCTGCGGGAATTCGCTTCGCAGAGCTGCAGTGAGTCCCAGCCCCTGCTGGCCTCTAACCCCAGCCCTGAGCTCCTGAGCACTGCTGGGCTCCTCATGTCCCCAGCTGGGCAGAGGTGTGAGGGGTGGGAGGCGTGGAATCCAGACTGCCGGAGCTGCTGGCATGGTGGGGGGCTCTGTGCTGGCCCTTTGTGGGGCAGCAGGGCTGAGCAGCCCCCCTGCTCCCCACAGACCACGCCGTTTACAATCTCTACGCCGTCTCCAACCACTCGGGCACCACCATGGGGGGACACTACACAGCCTACTGCAAGAGCCCTGTGTCCAGCGAGTGGCACACCTTCAACGACTCCCGGTGAGCCTGGGGTGGGACGAGCGAGCAGGGACCCCCCTGCTCAGGGCATCCCATCCCTGCTGCTCACAGCTGTCCCCTTCCCCTCTCCGCAGCGTCACCCCGATGTCCTCGAGCCACGTGCGCAGCAGCGATGCCTACCTGCTCTTCTACGAGCTGGCCAGCCCGTCCTCCCGCATGTAGCCAGCCCTGCCTCCCTGGGGAAGCCCTGGGCCACCCCTCAGAGCCGGCTCCGCCAGGGTTCAGGCGTTCAACCCCCAGAGCAAGGGGGAGGTGAAGAGGAGACACCCCCGAGGTGGCTGCAGAGGGAGGCTGGGGACAGCCAGGAGCAGAGCCCGGGCAAGGACATCTCAGCTCCGAACTGAGGAGGGACTCGTGACAGGACAGGGCTCAGGCAGCTCAGGCACCTTCTGATTGCTGGCATTTGGTTTTCACCTCGGGGTTTTAGTTTCTTTTATTTTTTTCCTCTTTTTCTTTTTTTTTTCCCCTCTTTTTTTCTTTTTTTTTTTTTTTGTTTCTTTTTTTTTTTCCTTTTGTTTTTCTTTTTTTTCTTTTTTTTTTTCTTTTTTTTTGGTGTGTAATAAAAATCCTGAGCAAGGGACTCTACAGGAATGGGGCCACCTGTCCCATTGACTCAACCAGGACCTCTTCTCCCCCGGGACAGCACCCAGGAGAGCCTCACACATCCCTCCTGACCTCTTGCCACTCCTGTATCTGCTTGGCCATCCCAGAGGATTTGTGAACTGCTCCCGATCTCCTCCCAGCACTTCCAAACCTCCTGGCAAAGGACTCCAGCCCTCTGGTGGCCTCCATGCTGGCCCAGGCAGCACATCCCCTGCAGCTGCCCCACACACTCCTCAAAGCAGCCTGAGCCCAGACTCATGGACAGGAGGGAGGAAAACATTTTGTGGAATTTCTATGTATTTATAATGGACTTTGCTTCAACCTGGAGCCCCCCGCTGCTTCCTGCCTCTCCAGGGACTCGTGCCGGGGCTGCTCCGGGTAGGTTTTTACCTGCCTCCTCATACGACGGTGCCTTAAACCATTTAGGGGAGCGGGGGGGCCGCGGGGGTCACACAGAGAGGGAGGGGAGGACGGTGGCTTTCCGGGACCATCTGCAATCGGGGCTTTTTTCTCCCTGTGATCAGGAGCCCTCCTGGGTGCCCGGGGACCCGCCCTGCTGCTCTGTCCTCCAGCTAGCAAATGCCAGTGGCCTTTTTAGCCGTTAATTTATTCTCCTCCCCGTCCTGCCTTGCCTGAGGTGCAGCGGGAGGAGACACGGGCACCATCCCAGCCCTCGAGGCAGCTCCATCCAACCCACACCCGGCCGGCTTCGCCCTCTCTGCCCTGCGGGCACGGGCTGAGCGCTGGCACCAGCATCCTGCCCAGCCTGGGGCATCCCAGCGGGGCTCGGGGGGGCAGGATGGGAACGGGGAGGGGGCTGCCCACGGCAGAGCTGGGCTGGGGCAGCGATGCTGCTTGGCAGGTGGCTTGTTTACTGTGTAAGCAAGACGGGTGGGAAGTGTCTCATACAAGGGAGACTCGTGCAGGAATAAATTTGAGCTTGAACAGGGCGTTGGGTGCGTGTGTTTTGTCTCTGGGTGGTCTGGCAGAGGGTGGGCAGCTGCCACTGGTGGAGCCCCAGGAGCACCCATGGAACAGAACCACTCTGGGCTCGCCTGGAGCAAGGGAGATGTGGCTGCAGGTGGCAGAAGGAGCCTTTCCAACCCCACAGAGCTCTGGTGCCCACACTCTTCCCTCAAAACCCCTGAACAATGGCCCCTTTCTCCCCTGCTTAGGGATGGAGACGGGCATTAAGGGGCAGCAGGAATGCAGGTGGCAGGGCCCAGGCACCCAGCGAGGGCAGGAGGGACAAGTTCAGCCTGGGGTCCCCAACATGGCCCTTTCAGCACTGCCCTGAGCAGAGAGGAGCTGCAGGCAGCTGGAAAGCCAAGGTGCCATGTGGGGACCCCACAGCAGGGTCCCTTGGGGATGGGCTCCCAGGGGGATGGCTGCGAGCACTCGTTCCCCTTTAAGACACTGTTTCTCCCTGCCAGAGCCTGACCTCGGCATCCTCAGCTGAGCTGGATTAACGGGGCGAGGGGGAAGGGGCCTGCGGAGGGGACTGGGGCTGCTGCTGCCTCCCGGGGCTCCCCGCACTCCCGGCGAGGCAGGCATGGCCCTCGGGTGGGCTCCGGCGCTGGGCTGCCACGTGTAGAGCTGGCACTGCCACCACCCCCGCCCCGGAGCCTGGAGTAGGGGTCCCCACGCCGCCCTGGGGCTCATGGGGGCAGCTGGGGAGGAGCGGGCGGTGGGGCTGGGGGGCACAGGGCACTGGGCAGGATTTTAGCCAGGCTGTGCCGGGAACCGCCTGCTGCCATGAAAGACTTCACCGAAATCACCCTTTGCCCCGAGGCTCTGGATGGCAGCAAGGTAGGGCTGGGGGTGTGGGTGCTGCTGATGGTCCCCGCGGGTCCCCAGGGTGCCACTGATGGTCCCCGCGGGTCTCCTCCGCCGGTCCCCAGGGTGCCACCCGCTCTCGCTGTCCCACAGACAGAGTTCTGCAACCCCGTTTTTGAGGGCGAGGAACCCCGGGCGGCACCGAGCGCGGAGCACCCGCCAGACAAGGATGGGACCGGCCCCGCACCGCACAGGGACGGCCTCGGTACCAGCCTGGGGGTTTGTACACAGCCCTGTCCATGGGGCTGCAGGAGCGGGGCGCTGGGGCTGCTTGGGGACACATCGGCACCGCGGGGACGTGCCCAGCGAGGGCTGAGCCAGCAGTGCAGGGAGGTGGGGGAATGGCTCAGCAGCGCTCTGCCCGCTGTCCTCGCCTCTAGGCCAGCAGCTCTGGGCACAGGTGGGCTGGAGGTACGGCGCCGACTGCAAGTTCACCTGGCTCTGCGTGGCTCTGATGAGCACTATCCTGCTCTTCCTCATCGCCCTCCTGCTCGGCATCGTCATCCACCGTGAGTGCCGAGCCGGGAGGTGGCTGTGACTGGGGTGGGGGACACGGAACCGGCTCAGAGTGGGAGAGGGCACCCAGAGCACACCCCGGGTCTGCCCGCAAGGGGTGTCTGTGGGATGTGTCCCATCAGTGTGGGATCCCCTGGGAGCTGCACACCTGTGGGTAAGGTGGGAGCACAGGGCTGGGCCCCTTCCTGAGCCCCTTCCCTGCACCGCAGCCATCCCTCCCCGCTGGGGCTGAGCAATCCCTGCTCTTCCCTGGCCACAGAGCTGACGTCCCCACATCCACCCGGTGGCGGTGCCACGGCCCTGCCTGCCCGTGGCACTGCCACCACGGCCACAGCACCCATCCGAAGGGACCCTCCGGCCCCCAGAACAGCTGCCACCCCAACCGAGAGCTGGCTGCCCACGGCCCGCCCAGCAGCACCGGGTAAGTGCCGAGCGGGGCAGCGTTTTGGGATGGGGGTGCCCTGCTCCAGCTCATGCCCATGCCGTTGCCTCGTTCAGCCTGCGGAGGGACCCTGCGCGGCCCCGAGGGCTCCTTCAGCTCCCCCAACTACCCCGGCCCCTACCCCCCCAATGCCCTCTGCATCTGGCACATCGAGGTGGGCGCCGGCCTTGCCATCCAGCTGAGGATGGAGACGTTCAGCGTGGAGGGCACGGCCTCCTGCCTCTTCGACCGCCTGGAGCTCTACGAAGAGCAGGGCACCGGTGGCGCTGCCCCTGCCCCAGCCCGGGGGAGCCCAACCAGGTAGGGCTCCTCACACCTGGGGAGCGTGGCAGTGTGGGGGCAGCGAGCGGTGCCAGCCCTTGCTGTGCCCCCAGGTTTTGTGGCAACGTGCCTCCGCCGACCTTCAACACCGGCTCGAACCGCCTGCGGGTCACCTTCGTGTCCGACAGCAGCGTGGGTGCCCAGGGCTTCAGCGCCCGCTACCGCGCCGTGGCCCCCGCCGAGAGTGAGTGCCCCGACCCAGGGCACTGCCAGGGTCCCTCCCTGCTGGCAGGGAGCGGGGAGAGCCAGCAGGGAGGGGACGGTGCCAGGCGGAACCCCCCCCTCCAGCCTGGGTGTCTGTGGCTGCGTGCAGAGAGCTGCGCCTGGGACGAGCACTTGTGTGACCGGGGGCTCTGCCTCCAGCTGGGCTTCGTGTGCGACGGCTTCCACGACTGCACGGACAGGAGCGACGAGGCCAACTGCAGCCTGAAACACAAAGGTGGGCGGGACAGACCCCCACCCGCAGCCCCCAGCCCCCGCGGCAGCGGGGATGGGCGGGAGCGGGGAGATGGAGGGAAGGGAGAGGGGCAGGGGTAAATCTGGGTGTCTCTCCAGAATGTGGGGGGCCGCTGACCGCCTTGGAGGGGCACTTGTCCACCCCGAACCACCCGCAGCCATACCCGCACCAGCAGGTGAGAGAAGGGGCGCTGTGGGAGCACGGTGAGGGTGAGGGTGGGCAGGGAGGAAGGCAACCCCAGCCCCGGGGAGAGCTAGGGGATGCCCCTACCCCGCTTCACGGGTGTTGCCGGCTGCCCCCCCGCCCCGCAGCTGTGCCTCTGGCAGATCTCGGTGCCCCTGGGCCACGTCATCGACCTGCACTTCCACAACTTCAGCCTGGAGTCGCACGAGGATTGCAGCTTCGACTTTGTGGAGGTGCACGACAGCGCGGGCACGGGCACTGCCAGCCTCATGGGCAGGTACCCGACACCCCCAGATCTGCTGCGCCACACGGGGACCATGCCTCACCTGGGGAAACTGAGGCACGGGGCTGGCTGGTGGGGAGGAGCCACCAGAAGGCAGGGTTTGGGGAGGTGCTGGTCAGCCCCCTGACCCCATCTCTTGTGCCATGACCTCGGCAGGTTCTGTGGCCACCAGTTGCCACCACCCCTGACCTCCTCACGGCACGTCATGACCGTGCTCTTTGTGGCAGACGAGGGAGTTGCAGATGATGGATTCTTTGCCACCTACCAAGCCCGCAATGCCACAGAGAGTAGGTAGCCAAGAGGGGGCACAGGCTGCCCAGGGTGGGTTGTGCCACATCCTTGGGGGGCTTCAAAGCCAGGCAGGATAAAAACCTGGGAAAATCAGCTTTTGTTCCACAGCTGGCCCTGCTTGGAGCAAAAGGTCCCTGGGGCCCCTTCTCACCTGGTTTACCCTATAACCTTACAGCCATGGGGATGGGACCTGGAAGGGCTCACCTGCACAGAGGTGTGATCCATGACCCGAGGGCTGCCCCAAATAACCCAAGGAATTCGGGATTCCCTAAGCTGGATCTGCCAGATCCCATGGCCAGGGAGCAAGACCGGGGTGGTCAGCAGGGAACACGCTGGCTCCCAGCCATGCCCTGCCCTCTCCCCTTCCAGAGACCTGCAGCCCCGCCGAGTTTTCCTGTGGGAATGGCGAGTGCCAGGCGCTGGAGTCTGTGTGTGACGGCTGGCATGACTGCCCCGATGGCACTGATGAGCTGAACTGCACCGGGGTGTCCTACCCCGCCTTCGGTGAGTGCCACCACCCCTGGGATCCCCACCCAGCACCCAGCGCCCCCCGAGCCCAGCTGGCACAGCCAGCTGCTGGCACAACCCCTCTCCTTTTGGCAGGGTCTGTCTGCGAGCCCGTGGAGGTGGAAATGTGCCTGGGGCTGGGCTACAACGCCACATCCTTCCCCAACATCTGGCTGGCCATCCCGGACCAGGAGGGAGCTGCCGAGGTGCTGCAGGACTACCAGGTGAGCTGGCCAGGGGCTACCCGAGGGCTGCCCTCACCTGGTGCACTGGGCTCACACCGCTGTCCCCGCTGTCCCCGCTGTCCCCACTGTCCCGCAGACGCTGATGGAGCTGGCATGTTACCAGCACCTCCGCCTGCTCATCTGCAGCCTCTTCGTGCCCAAGTGCACCCCGGACGGGGGCGTGCTGCAGCCCTGCCGCGCCGTGTGCCTGGCGGCGGAGCTGCGCTGCCAGCAGTCCCTCGGCCTCCTCGGCATCCTCTGGCCCATCAACTGCAACATCCTGCCCGACTCCAGCGACCCCGTAGAGTGCTTCCAGCCCTGAGCCGGCCAGAGGAGAGCAGCAGGGGCTGAAGCCACCCTCCCCATCCCAAATGTCCCTCCTGTGCTCTTCCTGAGTAATACCCAGCTGTTGGGGTGGCCCCTCAGCTGCCCTGGGGTCAGCCCCTGTGCCCAGTGCTTGGCTTGGTGCCTGGATGCCACGGGCTTGCCCACAGTTCCATTTCCCTAGAGAGCAGGTGACGTATCCCACAGGGAAAGGCTTGTGCTGGAGGGGCACGAGGGAAAGGGGCTAATGATCCCCAAAGGGAGCAAGGCTGGGCAGAGGTGAGCCAGGCTGCAGGGATGGGAGCCCAAGGTGCCCACAGCCCCAGAGCCAGGAGAATAAACAGCGTGAGCAGCTGCCAAACCCAAGGGAGCAGGTGACTGATTTGGGGTCTGTGTGTGGGTGCTGCCAGATCCTAGGGAAACTGAGGAATGTGTGGAGGGAGGGAAGGCAGGGATGGGGCAGGGGATCTGAGCAGGGATGGAGGGGGGCACAGGGGAGACTGCAGGGGAGAGTGGCTGTGCCCTCACTGCGCTGGGGGCTTGCAGGGTCCCAGGGAGATGGATGGGTCTCAGAGGGATCCAGCTGGTGCAGGGAAGGGATCCTGCACCACCAAGAGTGGTGGCCCTGCTTGCTGTGCTGGCTGAGCTGGCAGTGCTGGCTGAAGGCCACCCTGGTGGCCACAAGCCTGGCAACACCCCTGGCCACAAACCAGTGTCCAGCCGGCCAAAAACAACAGTCCCTTCACACCTTGGGAGAGAGGAGAGAGGTGGCTCCCTGCCACCACCCAGCCTGCCCGTGGGTATCCAGGTCTGGAATGAACATTTGGCAACATCCCCAGCTCTACCGCAGGCTCTGGCACGGGGAGGAGAGATCCAGCAGTGCCATCGTGTTTCCCACTGCCCTGAGCATGTGGAGAAATCCCCAGCTGGGCTGGGGTCACTGGGCTCAGGACCCTCTTGTGCCAGCACCGCTCTGCCCCTGTACCCAGCACGGACCTGCCACCCCCACCCACCTCAGAGCCCACCCAGCTCCTTCTCTCCCTGCATGTCCCAGCTGCTGCTGGGCACAGGGACATCCCCAGCCGCAGGCCCACCCCTCTGGCCAGCGTGTGACTGTGTCCCTTGGACGCACTCGGCGCTGGAACGAGTTAAAGCCAAGCTGGGAGAGCCTCGAAAGCTGCTCTGCAGTCCCCAGGGCCAGCCCTGCCTCCTGGCACAGGCACAGCACTGCTCTGCCCGCCCTTCCACCTGCCCTGCACGCTCAGCCCAACGTGCTGGGACTGCCCAGACGGATCCTGCAGCTTCCCCTGCATGCTCCCAGGGCTGGCACTGCCAGGCACTGGGTGTTCTGCCATCCCCTTGGCCTCAGTTCTCCTGTCAGTCGGGGCACCCGCACACCCTGAGAGCTCCCACTTTCTGCTATAGCATCTCTCTCTGTCTTGCTGGATTTCTCCCCCCTTCAGCCTTTATCTTGTTTCCTTTCCCTCTGCTGCCCGTTCTCCCTGTTTTCCTCCCCTCCACCCTGCTCCCCGGGTGCCCAGCTGAGGTTCTTCCCAGCCTGTGCCTCCTCTCCTTAGGCCGGGCTGTTTGCAGTGCTCTCCCTTCCCCCTGCTTACAGCACTTCCGACAGCATGGGATTATTTTTCTTTTTCCCCTTGTCTTGTAGCTTTTGGCTCCCAAGGCCCTTGATTTCCTTTGGAGTTTGGGAGGAGAGACGTGGGGAGGAGGGGGGGTGGAGAGGCTGCCTCTCTTAGGGCCTTCGTCAGAGCCAAGTGGCCAGGAAGAGCCTCAGCCCTTCCACAGCAGCGGCGAGCAGCGAGGTGAGGTCCCGGACAGCAGCCGAGGGATCACAGTGAGTGGGGACACCCAGCCGGGGACAGCTGGGACTCCCTGGCTTCCTGCCTCCACCGCCTGGGCGGAGGAGAGACACTTTTCTCCTCCTTTTCCTCTTTGTTGCCATCGTGGAGGGGGAAGAGAGCAGCTTTTCTGGGTCAAGGCCACGGGAAGGGGGCCAGCGCTGGTCCTGGGGCTCAGCCCTCGTTGTGCTGCTGTTGGAAGGGCTGGGGGCAGCCCGGGCAGGGGGGTGCTCCCGGCAGGGGGATGGTCCCGGCACGGCCGGGGATGCTGCAGCCGGCCGGGGGTGGAGCCGAGCCGCCGGCAGCCGGGATGCTGCCAAGGGCAGGGCCGCGACAGCCCCGCGTTCCCCGAGCTCCCGTCCTACCACGCACCCCTCAGAGGCAACAACCCCACCCCAGGCACGGTCACAGCTCACCAGCTGCCAGCCCTAAATCCCCCTGCCCGTTCCCCCGTAGCTGGGCATGGTGGGGCAGTGCCCACCCCGAAGAACCCGCAGCCACACACACAAAGCCACTGGCACAGCCCCTGGCCCTGCAGCCACACCTCACACACGTCCTGAGCTGTCCCAGGGTTGCAGGATGCTGTGGTGGCACACGGGCCGTGGGGATGTTGTGGCAGGTGCAGGCAGCACTGGGGCCTCGCTGAGGGGAGCAGCCCAAAAGGTAAAGGGAAAAGAAGGGAGGGAATGTCCCCTGCTGATCCCCTGCACCCCCTGCCAAGCACTCCCACCCCTCCTCATTGTGGTCCCATGAGCTGTGATCCTTCTCTGTTCCCCTCCAGCCCCTCTAGGACAAGATGAAGCAGCTCTTCCTCCTCTTCCTCCTCGGGCTCATCAGCAGGTCCTTGCAGATCGAAGACAACAAGATCCCTGGGCTGTGCTCAGGGCAGCCAGGCATCCCAGGGACCCCTGGCCTGCACGGGGGGCAGGGTTTGCCAGGCAGAGACGGACGAGATGGCCGGGATGGAGCCATGGGGATGCCAGGGGAGAAGGGCGACATGGGCCCTCCTGGTAAGAAAGCAGAGATTGCAGCTGGGGAGAGGGATTTGCCATTCCCTGCCCATGGGGAGCACCCTCATGCCAGGGGGTGAGTGCTGCATGCTGGCACAAATTGCCAAATGGAGAATCAATCCTGCAGAAGTGTCCCTCCCATGCCACCACCCCTCTGGCCCTGCCTGTGGTGCCTGTGCTCTGTAAAAGGCAGCAGCTCCCTGTCACTGGTGAAGCTGCATTTGTCCCCATCCCAGATGCCATCCCTCTCTTCCAGCCCTGCTTTAGGAGGGACCACCAGGAATTGCATCATCCCTGCCCTGGCTCCTGGGCTGGGCTTTCCCCCAGCCTGTGAGGGTTTCTCCAACGATTTGTTGATGCTGAGCTAAATTACACACCCAGCCCTCCCCACTCGTGCTGCTTCCCCACGCAGTGCCCTGCTGTGACAGGCACTCCCTGGTGGAATTGGGACTGGGCAGGAGGGGTGGAGGAGCTGTGTTGGTGACTTAGAGGTGACAGTGTCCCCTCCTGCCTGCCCCAGGAGTGCCCGGTCCCCGCGGGGAGGTGGGCAGCCCCGGCGTGGACGGGCTGCACGGTGAGAAGGGAGCTCAGGGCGAGTGCGCCGTGGCTCCTCGCTCCGCCTTCAGCGCCAAGCGCTCCGAGTCCCGCAGCCCTCCCCTGGCCGACCAGCCCATCCTCTTTGACGTGGTGCTCATCAACGAGCAGGGCCACTACGACCCAGCCACGGGCAAGTTCACCTGCGAGGTGCCCGGCCTGTACTACTTCGCCGTGCACGCCACCGTGTACCGCACCAGCCTGCAGTTCGACATCATGAAGAACGGCCACTCCATCGCCTCCTTCTTCCAGTACTACGGCAACTGGCCCAAGCCCACCTCGCTCTCGGGGGGCACCCTGGTCCGTCTGGAGCCCGAGGACGAGGTGTGGGTGCAGGTGGGAGTGGGGGACTACATCGGCTTCTACGCCAGCGTCAAGACGGACAGCACCTTCACCGGCTTCCTCGTCTACTCCTACTGGCAAAACTCCGCCGTGTTCGCCTGAGCCCGCCTTCGGCTGCCAGTGGGGCCGGGCAGGAGCCCCTTCCCAGCCCCCAGCGCGGTGGGAGCCGGGGCAGAGGGACCCCCGCCCTGCTCGGGGCTCAGAAACGTTCCCTGTGCTATCGTGGGGGCGGTGGAACACCCCTGGAGCAGCGCTGGGTCAGAGCTCGCTGTTATTTCGGGCACCCCCAGGGCAGGGCAAGCCGGGCAGAGTGGCCAGGAGCCCGTCCCGCGGGTCCTGCCCCATCCCTCCCCTCAATAAAGGGCTGCTCAGCTCCGCGTGTGCCGCCTGCCTGCGCGCCCCTGTGCGCCGCGGGACCCCCGAGGGCGGAGGGGGCTGCGCAGCCCTGCCCGGGGGTTCCGGGCCGGGGCCACCGTGTCGGGATGTCCCCGCAGAGCCAGCCAGAGCCGCTAGATGGTGGCATCGGCGTCCTTGAGTCATGAGCGCGGCGCTGCGACCGCCCCCGGCACCTCCCCGAGGCTCGGGAGCGCCCCCGGGGCCCCCCCCAGGACCGAGTCCCGGCGGATGGGAGGGTCCCCGTGCTGTCAGGACCACCCCGGGGGGAGCGGATTGCCCGAGGCGAGCAGAGCCACGGGGGTGGCCCGTAGGTCCCCGAGCTGGGCTGGAGGAGCCCCCCGCGCCCGCCCCCCGCCCCAGTGTGAAAGCGGTGACCCGCCGCTGGCAAAGGTCGCTATTTTTAGCAGGGGAATGAAGAGCTTCCTCATTCCTTGCCCAAAATAGGTCCCTGAGGGGACCAGCCGGGGAGGGGGCTCTTGGCCAGCGGCCGAACCCCTTAATGGGCTTGGGACGCTGCCCTGCCCGGCTGCAGGGTGCCAGCTGGGACCGGCTCTCCTCCTGGCCGTGCCAGCGGGACCTTGCAGCGTTCCCCCGCCCAGGATCCCGGAATACAGCCTGACAGCCATCCCTCCCCTGCCCCGGATCCCCCAGTGCCCCCATCTGTGCCGGACAGACCCTCAGGAGCAGAGCTGTGCCCGTCGGGATGAGCAAACCTCGTGTCCCTGCTCACCAGGGGCTGCAGCAAGCTGGCACCAGCCGTGGGGACACCGTGTGCCCCTCTACAGGGCCAGTGCCACCCCAAGGGCACCCCTGCTCCAGCACTGAGGATCATGGGCACATCACTGCAGCCTACCCCGGCCACCCCCGGCCCGTGGGGACCTTTGGAGGCACTGGGTGACACCTCGTGCCCCTTTTGGGGGGCAGAGGGGCTCTGCTGCAGCCACCCCGCAGGCCCTTGGGGCAGCCCCGGGGTCGGGTTGCAGCAGAAGCCTCTGTTTGGGTTGGAGATGGCTTTTTCTGTAAGCAGAGCTGCTCAGGGGGCAAACAACGCCGCAGAGCGGATCGATGGCTGTTCTGGGAGGAGGAAAGGGAATTTTCTGGAGGAGGGGTGTGGGGGCTGGGAGCATTCCCTGGTCCCTGTCACGATGTGGGGGAGCAGGCTCAGCACAGGCAGCCACAGCATTTCCTGGGCTCTGCTTCCTTTGGGATGCTCTTGGCTGTGTGGACACTTTGTCTGGGATCAGGGGGACCCCCTGTGAGAACCTGAGGGGGTCTGCTGCTGCTTAGGGAGGATGAGGAATAGGGCAAGAAGAGGGAAGGAGAGCCACAGGAGACTTTGACAAGTTCCTAGCAAGCTCCAGGTGCTTTTGCTGAGCTCTGCCAGCTTCCCTGAGTTAGATGAGATTGGAGACCCTGCTCCAGCAGAGCCCAGGCTAGGGAGGGGCCAGCATCCCCCAGCCAGGGCAAGTGAGGAGCCTATATAAGAGCCAGGATGAGCCCCCAGGTGCTGAGTGCAGCTTACAGAGGCAGCAGTGGGGTTGTTTTGTTGTTTCTTTTGAGGTTTTTGTGGTTGCTTTGTGGGTTTTTAGAAACAAAAATAAATGTCAGCACCTCTTTTCAGAGCAGCACTCATCTCCTTGGTGCTCCAAGGTCACCTGAGGGGGTCAGCAGGCACCAGAGATTAAAGAGATCAACTGGATCATGTCTGGGCCCCTACAGCTGCACATGGTGTCAGCGCATGGAAATGCTCCAGTGGTGGCCTGGTGACTCCTGGCAGCAGCAGGATGGTTCCTGCTCCCCCCAAAATTTGGTTATGGCCCAGGTTCAGAGGCCCCATCACTGCCGAGGTGCAGGGAACACTCCCAGACATCTTCAGGACTGCTGAGCTGGTAAGGAGACCTTTAACCTGGGGATGGCAGGGGAGGGGACAATCCTTGCTCAAGGCGGGGTGGGCTGGGCAAGAAAAGGACCAAAAAAAAGGCTCAGGAGAGCAGACACCGGCTCCTTCAGGGATGTCCTTGGGAGAATCCCATGTCCTGGAGAGGTGTCCAGGAGGATGAAAGACCAGCTCCTCCAAACTCAGGCCCATCCCTACGAGCAGGGGTGAGAGGTGCTGATCAAACCCTGCCACGGGCTGCTCAGAGGAGCAGGAGAGTGTCCCCTCACCGAGACATCCGGACCCCTGCTGTCCCCAGAGCCAAGCACGCTGCTCTGGGCTGGGTGCCCTTGGTGTCCTCGCCAGCCTCAGCCCCTCCGTGTCCCCTGCGAGGCACCGGGGTCGCTGCTGTGTCCGGGGAGCTGATGAGGCTGTGCTGGCTCACTAATGAGAGCCCAGGCTGGTGCCGGCAGCAGCCCAAAGGCCCCCCGTGGTTCTGCTGCTGCTCCTCACCTGCTCCCTCCCTGCCGGCCGGGTATCGCTCCCCGCTCCTGCTGTGCCGCATCTGCGCTCCCGGCTGTCCCGCCCGCTCCCTACTGGCAGGCGGACCGTGCCTCTTGTCCCCAGGCTGTGCCGAGCCGCTCCTTAGGGAGGGGCAGCTGCAGCTGGGCTGACAATGGGATTTTTCCCAGCGCCTGGGGGCTCCTGCTTTCAGCGGGCTGCCAGAGCCGACCACCCCCGTGCTCCTGAACTGGGGTCACCCGGCAGCATCACGCTCCTCCCTCCTTGGGGAAGGGTCTGGGCGCTTTGATGAGCTGAGAGCAGCCTGCTTGGCTCGTGTGGGAGCCTCCCAAGCACGTTCAGGAGCAGGGAATACCCCGAGGACTCCAAATCTTCTGTCCTGGAGTGGCCCAGGCTGTGCAGCCCTGCACCAAAACCCGAAGTGGCAGGGCAGGCAGAGCTCACGGAGCTTGTCCATTAGCACAGAGGTGGTTTGCATTTTCCTCCTTCAATTGCTGGCTGCTCGAGCAGAGATTGAGCCAAGTGTGTGCAGGATGGCTCCCGGGGGAGGGCTGTGTCCTGCACATCCTGTCCTCTCTGGGAAAGCTGGGCTGCACTGGCCTGAGGTGGCCGAGCACCCTCCCCATCCCCTGACAGGCTGGGAGAGCCTGCCTGGGCAGGGCAGACATTCCCCTGCTGATCCCACCCTCCTGTCCCCTCTGCAGCCTCCCCAGGTGCCCAGCCCGCCTCGGGTCACACCCTAGGAGCACGAGAAGTGCCTCAGTTTGCCCAGTTATCAGGCATCTGCCAGCACTGCCCTCCTCCCTGTGCCTGAGCAGATATCTGCCTCTTTCTGGCCTCCCAGCAGCTCCCATCTCCCCTCTCTTGGTTTCCATCCTGATTGAAATGAGCCATTCTGCTGGCATGGCCCTGCCAGGGCAGGGCAAGCCAGGACTGCTGGAGTCTCTGCCCATCAGCGTCCTGAGCCATTTTCCCAAACAATTTAGGAGGATGCTGGGGAAGCAGAGAGTGCTTAAAAGCACAAAGCAACCTGCCAGGAGCTCAGATCCGAGCCAGGGAGCAGCTCCTTGTGCAGCAAATGCAACTGCTGCCTCCATCCAGGGACAGTCTGAGGCATCAGATACGTGCAGGAACAGGAATGGACATGTCCCAGGACCTTCCTGCCAGCCTGGAACATGCTGGGAGACCCCAGCCCCTCTTCCCTGTCCCCTGGTGAGGCGTATTCACAACCATCTCCCCTTGCTGTGGGTTGGCAGAGCAGGAGCTGGGGGCTGCCAGCTCTGAGAAGCCCACCCAGGGTGGGTTTGGGTGTGAATTCATCTCCTGGGTGCTGGATTTTCCCTGGCTCCAGGATATCCCACAGCACTGCTTTTCTGGGGGCAAACACCCCCGAGCCTGCAGGTGACATTGACCTTTTGTGGGGAGTGATGGGCTTTCCATGGAGCCCAGGA
Source organism: Serinus canaria (assembly GCF_022539315.1). Taxonomy (NCBI): domain Eukaryota; kingdom Metazoa; phylum Chordata; class Aves; order Passeriformes; family Fringillidae; genus Serinus; species Serinus canaria. The sequence continues at coordinate 5,596,935 of NC_066337.1, forward strand.
GTGGATAAAGGAGACACAAACACACCCAAAAAACCCTTCCCAAGAATGAGGCAGAGCCCAGCTTTTGGTAAAGGAGATTTTAATCTGCTCAGTATCTAGTCCATAGTGCAAAGAGTTAAACTTAAGGCAAAGCCTTCTCTTATAAACAGCAAACAGGCCCTAAACAAACAAGCGTGACTGCTATAACAATAATAATAAAAAAAGGGGTTAAGGGAACAAACTGCACTTTTGGGGAGGTGTCCTTTCCCCCCCAGCCTGTAACTCATGTAGGGAACATTGCACCCCATGAGCTGGTCCCAAGGGAATGCTGCTGCCTGTGGCCAGGAGCAGGGCCACAATCCCACTCCTGAGTGACTCCAGCTGCAGGTCCCTGACTCCCCTGCAAGTGCCTGGGACAAGCCAGAGCCTGGGTTCACACTCCTCTGGGGAGGGTTTGGCTGCTCCCAAGTGTTGGTGGCTGGAGAGAGCCAGCTGAACAAAGGAGGTGTGTGAGGAGGCACAGGGACAAGAGTTTGAGCAATGGGGAGCTTTGAATCTCTTTGGAGTGGAGTGGAAGCAGCTGAGAGCCCTTCTAACACCCATTAGAGCTCAGGAGCCTGGCCTGGCCAGGAATCCTTCCAGCTCCCAGGAAATGTGGGAGCAACCAGCCCTGGCAGTGCCTTTCTGAGCAAAGCCACTCAGCAAGAAGATAGTTCCTTGCTAGAGCTCAGCTTTACAGCTCAGAGGCATCTCCCAGCACAGCCTGGCCTCTCTGCTGCCTCTGTTTTGGCTTAAATTGCTAATCAAGAAGGAAAATAGAAGGAGAAGCATGCCAGCTGCCCTCAGGCTCTTGGCTTGCAGTCCAGAGTCAAGACTCTCTCCGGTCTGGCTCCAGCCAAAATTGGCTATGGCGTGTGGCTGACCTCAGGCAAGCAGCTGGGAAAGGAAAAGCTTTTTAATGCAAGGCCCTCCTGCAGCCCAGCAATTTCTTGGAATGGTGCTGGTTGCCCAAGCTGGGGTGAGCCATCTCAGGCCTGCCCCAGCCAGGATGGGATGCAGTCCTTGGACTCCAGGGGACACTTCTGAATGGAAGAAGCTACATTGGTGACAGACAACAAGACAAAACAAAGGTACAGCCCTGCCCTAACCCAAGGTATCCGTGGTCCTGGTACTGCTCCATGCACACAACTGCAGATCCACAGCACGGATGTGCAGAAACTGTGCCTGGAGCTGGAATGTCTGTGAGCTCCCAGGAGTTCTGGGATGCTCCCTCTCCTCCCAAAGAGTTCCTCTCTCTAGCCTGCCTAGCCTGGGAAGGAGCCAGCAAGCTCTGGAGTGACCCTCCCTGCTCCATGGCACTCTTAGCCTGCAAATGTGTGGGTTTTGGAGAGGATTCTCCAGCCTTGGCTCAAATCTGGGCTGCTGCTGTTGCCAGGGCTGGGAGCACTGCCTGGGGGGCCACTCCTCAGTTCCCCAGGCAGCACCACCAGCCCTGCAGAAGGAGTGGGAGTGATCCCTGCAGCCTCCCCGTGCAGGTAACCTGACGTGTGCTTGCTTGTCTTGCATAGGTGATGCGTGGAAGCAGCAGCAGCACTGAGCTCTGCAGGGAGCCCGAGTCCATCTCAGCTCCACGCTGTCCTGGCAAGAGAGATCCCTCAAAAAGCAAAGCCCTGGGGTTTTGAAGTGCCCCAAAGAGCCTGTTCTCCAGCTGAGAGCCAGGTTCAGCAAACACTAAAAAACTCGAGTGTACTCCTGGCTCTCCCTGGGCCTTGCAAACAGGGCACTCATCCCTTTTCCCATGGAGTTCCTCCAGGCCTGGATGCAGCCTGCCAGGTAATTTTCTTGTGAGACCTTGGGAAAAAAACCTCCCTTGCCTTGCACCAGCCCCTGTGATTGCCAGGAGGGCACAGCCTGTCACCGTCCAACAGCTTTGGCTAGGAGGAACAAGAGCATTTTTCTGCACTCTGCTTTGGATCTCAGGCTGCAGGCTCAAGGCCCTGAAACAGCAAAAGTTGTCAACAAAAAACCAGGTAACTCTTCCAGCCCGCTGCAGAGATCAGTATTGTGCTTGCTAGCAAGAGCTACAACCTAGTTAGGCAGCAAATGTGACCAGCAGACACCCACAGCGTCCTGCCCTTCCAGCACCATCCACAGTTCTTTGGAAGCTGCTCAAGGCAGCCCTGGGAAGTGCAGACAGGGGTGCCCTTGACCTCCTGGGAAAACAGCCCAAGCCCCCCCGTGGGCTCACAGGTACACGTTGAGGGTCTGCAGGATCACCTGGCGGCACAGGGGGCAGTTGCGCTGGTAGATGTCCTGCTGCAGGAGCACCTCTGTGCACTCCTGGCACAGGCACAGGTGCCTGCAGGGCAGCAGCAGGACTGTCTTGGTCTGGTCCTGGCAGATGACACATTTCTTACGCTCCTCTTGCTCTTTCAGCAGCACCCAGGGGTCGTTGTCAGGGGCTCCCTCAGCGTTCCCAGCTGCGGCGTTCAGCCGCTGCTTCCTCGGGGCTTTCCACCAGGACGTGCCCGGCTCCTCCCTGGATGTCTGGGGACGCTGCCCTGCCCCAGCACGGCTCAGAGCAGGTCGTGGCTGCGGCCCCTGCTCTGCATCCAGCTGTTCCTCCAGCTCAGCCAGCAGCTGGCCCAGGGTCACCCTGTCAGCGGCCGGGGCTCTGGGGGCACCCACGGCGCGTCGCTGGTCGCTGCCCTGGTTCACCATCCTGCCTCCCTGGCTCCAGTTGGTCACCTGCTGGATCCAGTCCACCAGCCTGCGCCAGGGCTGGGAGGTCACGGCCACTCCCAGGCTCAGCACGGCCACCTGGTAGAGCCGCCAGACGTCCCTCTGCAGGCGGCGCAGGGAGGGCAGCGTGTGCAAGTAGCCCAGCAGGTATCCCGTCAGCGTCCACAGCAGCCCGGGGTTGAAGGCGAAGGCGCTGACCACCACGATGAGCAGGAGCAAGCCCAGGCCGTAGACGTTGACGAAGAAGACGCTGATGAAGAGCTCGGTGGCCGAGCAGAGCAGCTCGAAGGCCATCTGGCAGGGCGACCACAGCAGGATGGACACGGCGATGGCGCCGCTGGACACGTGCGCCAGGAAGGCGGCCAGCAGCTCGGCCACCCTAACGACGGGCCCGGCCAGCGAGTCCCAGAGGGCGGCGAGCAGCGTGAAGAGGTTCTGCGTGCCGATGAGACACACGTTCACCAGGCTGTTGACCAGGTACATCAGCAGGCTGGTGCCGATGGCCAGCGCCTCGCACAGCTGCCGGCCCAGCGCCTGCCCGCAGCCCAGCACGGCGCCCAGCCCGCGCTGCGCCAGCTCCCGGCCCCGCAGCGCCAGGTGCGACGCCAGGTGTGACAGCAGGTGCCCGGCCGCCCGCATGCCCTCCATGGCCCCGCAGCAGCCGCGCACCAGCACCAGCGCATCCCAGCACGCCACCGCCGCGGCGGCCGCGGCCGCGGGCAGGCTGGAGGCCGCGGCCAGCAGCCACAGCAGCGCGGACACCAGCGAGGACACCAGGAAGAAGTTGAGGTCGAGCACCAGCAGGAGCAGGTCGAGCAGCAGGCGCAGCCCGCGGAGCAGAGCGAACAGCACGTCCATGGTCCCCGCGGGACTGTACGGCAGCTCAGCCGCGGGGCCCCTCCGCCATGGGCGCAGCCATCTTGGCACCGGCCGCCGTGCGGGGCGCGGCCAATCAGCGGCGGGGGCTCCGCCCGGACTCGCCGCTCATTGGTCGGTTCGCAGGATGCGGCAGGGGCGCGTCAGGGGCGTGGCTTCCAGCAGAGGCCACGCCCACTACGATAATTTAAAGGGCCAGCAGCACTCGTTAACCCGGACCGTTCGCTTCTCCGCGCGCCAGATCGGCTTTTGCAGTGTTTTAACTGCAGAACGAAGACTGTCCATGCAATTCCTGATCTCTTTGTGGAAGTGGATCTGCCCGATCACTATATAAAGAGGAAAAGCTGATGGCGCAGGGGCGCTTTCCAATATCCTGGATTGATCCAAGCCCAGTCCAACCTGGTCTTGGACCCTCCCAGGGATGGGGCAGCCACAGCTTCCCTGGGCAACCTGTGCCAGAGCCTCCCCATGCTCAAAGGGAAGAATTTCTTCCCAATATCCCGTGTAACCCTGCCCCCTGTTAGTGGGAAGCCATTCCCCCTTGTCCCACCAGTCCCAGAGGGGTGTGCAGGGATGCTCAGGGGATGCAGCAGCTCTGCTCTGGAGACAGGCTGGGAGAGCTGGGGTGTCCAGCTTGGAGAAGAGAAGGAGGAGGAGACCTTGGAGACCCTTCCAGTGCCTAAAGGAGCTCCAGGAGAGCTGAAGAGGGAGCTTGCACAAGGGATGGAGTGATGGGATGGGGTTCAGGAGCCAGGACAGAGCAGGCACAGTGCACAGGATGGGCAGGGCTTGAAACCAGCCCTCTCCCCCTGGTTCCAAACAGCACAGGGGGAACGCACCGCCCACAGTGGCCATGCATGAGAGGGGTTTGTGCCAACCTGAGCCCTGGCACAGGGAAGGTCTGCACTTGCCAGCAGGATCCCCTGGGGCTGTGTGGGACAGAGTCAGCCCAGGGTCACCCGGCCAAGCAGTTTCCTGCAGGAGGTTTGAGCATAAAGCCACGGCCACGGCTCAGACCAAGGTTACAGCCCTGGAGCAGGTCCTGCCCTCCCTGCTGGACCCCAGCCAGGGCGTGGGGCTGTCAAAGCCTTGGCTCTGCTGTGCCCCAGGGGATGGTCCAGCCCTGCTGCCCTGAAGTGATGACAAGTTCAGGAAAAGCCAGACCTGAAGCCCAAGGCTTTTTAAGGAAGGAGAGGGTGAGTGCAGTGCCTGATGACCCACGGGAAAGCCACGTGCAGCCCAGGAGGCTCCGGCCAGCGTGGGGCTAAGGAGGGAAGCACCACGCCCTGGGCAGCGAGGCAGCAGCCCCGAGGGAGCTGGGGTCACCTTCCTGCAGGTGGCTCCCTGAGCAGGGCAGGGGCTGGGGGGGCACATCCGTGTCTGTCTGTCCATGCCTGGGCTCTGTCGTGCTGTCTGGCCCCAGCGCTGTCGCTGTGGCTCCGAGGCAGCGGTGCCTGCATCCCCAGGGAGCGCGCGCCAGTGACGGAGTCAGGATGCTTTCAGCATTTATGGTAATGTTTGGATTTCTCATAGCTCTCCCAAACAGGAGAAGGGAAAAGAGAGCTGAGCCAAGGGCTGGGCGTGCTCCACTCATTCCCTGCCTCTGGCTGTGCACCTGCCTCGCCCTCTCCGCTCCCGGTGCCCGCCCGTGCCCTGCCGTGCCCGGGGCACCCTGGTGGGCCCCCACCACCGTGCTGGGGGGGCAGCGGCTGCAGCGTTCAGGGGTCGTGGCTCCAGAGCAGGGCTTCTCCGTGCTCCGTGGGATGCAGGGGAGCTCTGCCCGTTCTCATTCCGGTAGGATGTTCAGCCCCAGGGCGTCCAGACCTGCAGGAGAGGGGCACAGGGGCTGGGACAGTGATTCAGCTGGAGCAGAGTGGGGCTTTGGATGGAATCCCTTCCCGGGGCTCTGCGGGGACACAGAGCTCCCCACCGAGGTGCCTGGCAGCCAAGCTGGGGTTGGGACCCCTCCTGTCAAGGACAGTCCTCGGCTGTTGGTGCACTCGCTGGAGGTCTGGGATGCGCTCCCAGCCGTGCCCGTGGAGCTGCTGGCAGCACGCGGGGTGCACCCCCCTTGTGAGCTCCCTCCCCTCCTCATCCTCACTGGGCACGGAGCTCTGCTGCCATCGGGGCCCCCAGCGCCCACCCTGATTGCTCAGAGCCTGGCACGAGTGTGGCTCCTGCAGCCCTGCCCTGCCCGGGGGCTGCTGTGCAACACGGGCGGAGCTGGCACCGAGCCCGGCCCCGGGGCTGCTGCATCACGGCTCCATCGCTGAGCTCACCCCGCATTCCAGAAAAACAGCAGCCAGGGGACGCCAGCTCCAGGGCTGCCTCAGCCCCAGCCCTTCTGGACTGATCTGGAAGCAGAGGGAGACAGGGAACAACTCCAGGGCTGTGTGTGCCAGGGCTTGAGGGATGCTCTGGAGCGCAGCGTGCCTGCGGGGATTCCCCAGCCCCAGCATCTCTCCCTGCCTCCCCTTATCCTTGGGCACATCCCGGGGGAATTTCTGGAGTGTGGGTCCTGCTGGCATCACTCCAGTGCTCCCAGCACTCCCAGTGTGCTCCCAGTGTGCTCCCAGCACTCCCAGTGTGCTCCCAGCTGTCTGAGCAGTGGGGACCATGCCCAGGGTGCCCTCCCCTGCAGATGCAGGGCGTGTGGCAGCCCCGAGAGGCTGGGGCAGGCAGCACGGTCCTGCTAGGCCCTGCCTCACCTCGGGTCCCCCCAGGCCAGCCCTGCCCAGCACTCACAGCCCGGGGCGGGCTCCTGCAGCCCCGTGCTCGCAGCCCAGGCAGGAACAATGGCTCATTTCGCTGCATCCGCTCCGGAAAATCCCCCGGCCCCTCTCGGGCTTCGCTCCAGGATGCTGCGGCTCACTCTTCCTCTGGCCTTGGAGGGGCAGCTGAAGGATCTCCCACGGCACGAACCCCGCGGGCAGGGAACACCCCGAGGCTGCTGGGGAGAGCCCTCAGGAAGGATCTGGAGCTGCAGGGAGCCCAGCCCTGTCCCCAGCAGCCACAGCCTTCCCTGCCTTTGCTCACCCTGCAGCCCTGTGCCAGAGCAGGAGCACGAGGGCTGCTCGCCGTGTTTCTGGAGGGCTCTGTGTCTCCCCACGACGGGAGCTGGGATATCTATCTCCTCCTGGAGCCTGGCCAGACAGCCCTGGGAAAGGCAAGTCCTCTTCCATGGGAAAATCCTGCAAGAAGAAATTCCTCTTTGGCCAGCCCAGCCCCACTGTTCCCCAGGGCCCTGGTGGGACTGTGCCCTGCTTGCTGCCTTGTCCCAGTCAGCCCCCAGTTACCCCCACCCCTCTCCACAGGGAACCTTCCAAAAGGCCTCCAAAGGGATCCCCTGCAAGAGGGGCTCCCCCAAAGCTGGGCCTTTAGCCCGGGGCTAATCTCTCATGAGGTTTTCTTGCAGATGATCCTAATGAGCCCACCCGGAGGAGCCCTGCAGACTCAGCCAGGAGGAAGAGATCCCTGCAGGCAAGCCCAGAGAGTGATGCTGAGTCCCCATCCCGGCTTCTCCTCCCTTCCTTGGCAGCAGGGAGCCGGAAAAGCCGGGTGACAGGGAGCACAGGGCAGGGCTGCTCCTCCTGCCCGCTCCTCTGGGCAGCCGTGGCGTTGGCAATGCTGGATGAGCATGGCCAGGACCCCTCACTGTCCCCTGGGCAGCCACAGCCAGACCCCACAGCCCTGGACCCATCCTCTGCCCCATTGTGAGGGTGAGTGCCCAGCCCTGGACCCATCCTCTGCCCCATTGTGTGGGTGAGTGCCCAGCCCTGGACCCATCCTCTGCCCCACTGTGTGGGTGAGTGCCCAGCCCTGGACCCATCCTCTGCCCCATTGTGAGGGTGAGTGCCCAGCCCTGGACCCATCCTCTGCCCCATTGTGAGGGTGAGTGCCCAGCCCCGTCCCGGCTGGCGCCAGCACAATGGGGCCATTTTCCGGCCGGGTGCGCTGGGGGAGATGCACTCGGAAATGCTCCCAAGGAAAAGGACGGTTTATAAATAGCTCCTGGCTTTCCCCGGCTGCTCCATCAGAGCCCATCCCCAAATCCTGCCCCTTGCTCCATGCCCACAGTGCTCCTGGGCTGGGAGAGCAGCCTGGGACACGGACGTGACCAGCCTAGGGCAGGACGTGGCTGTCACACCCTGTCCCAGGGCTGCACCTGCTCCGGGCCTTGGGGCTCCTGCACCCCCAGGATGTCCAGGGAGAGCCCTGGGCAGAGGGCTCCTTCTCCCCATGCCTTGGCAGTGGCTCTCAGCTGGATAAGGTTCTCCCAGGCGTGCTCCAGCTGTCCTTGTCCATCCACCCCGCACGCAGCTCCCGAGGCAGGGAGCAAGGGAAGCTCCACAGCCTTCCCTGCCACCCCTGTGAGCCACAAACCAGTCCCCAAAACCAGTCCTGGAGCCCCGGGGTGCTGCTTGTGTCCTCTGTCAGCAGCACCATCACCAGGGCAGGATGCTGAGCTCTCTGCACTGGACTGGGTGACCCTTGCCAGCTCAGCTCCTTTTTGGGGCTTTGCCACTGCCCTGCATCCGCCAAGCCCCGGCCACCCCCGCACAGCTGCTCCAAAAATCGTTCTCCTTTGTGACAGACATCCAGATGTCACCTTCCTTCCCCCCCCCACCTTCCTTCCCCTCTTCCGCTCCTGTCCTTCCTCTCTCCACCCTCCCGGCTCCTCCAGGCTCCCGCTCTGGCCCCTCCTGAACAAAGGCCCCGTAGCCATGGTTAATAATCCTCTCAGAAAGGCCCTGCACAAGAGAGGAAGGAGAGAGGAGACACAAAGGAGCCGCTGGGAGCCAAGCCGAGGAAGGGGGCTGGAAGGAGGCGTTTTCCTCAGCTGGAGGACGCAGAACTCGAAGAGGGCTCCTAGAGGTGAACAGAGGTGGGACAGGGGTGCCCCAAAGTGACTGCATGGCACCCAGGGAGCAGAAAACCAAAGGCTGGTCAGCCCAGGAGGGTTTCTGTACTCAGCCCAGAGTGCAAAGCCCTGTGTAAGCCCCAGAGCCACCAAAAATGCAGCAGGGACTGGCAGAAGGTGCCCCGAGGGTGAGGGGAGCAGGGGCAGGGGAGCAGCCGGAGCTCCTGGGCGGTGTGGGAATGCTCGGTGCTGGCCTGCCTCCCATCCCATCCCCGGAGAGAGGGGCCCCTGGTGGCCCTGACAGTGTTGTGTGAAGAGGTGCAGGCTTGGCTGGACACAGCCAGAGGCTTCCACTCTGCACAGCTGCCCTCCATCCACCCTGGAGACCTGCAGGGAGCCAGGCCAGCCCCCAGCCCAGGGGCACTGGGGAGGGTTCACTGGGGGCAGCTGGCACAGAGCACCCCAAGCACCCCCCAGAGCCCACCCCAGCTTCTCTGGGCTTGGCTGCAGGGCTTGGGGAAGGCACAGGGCCTCCGTCCCACCTGGGACACACGAGCTGCACGTCAGGACAGGCACAGCCCACGCTGGGCCAGCTCCCTCTGGCAGCATCCCAAGGTCCCCAGATCAGCAGGGATCTGTCTGGGAGGGCAGGAAAATGTGGAAGGGGCTGCGGTGTGTGCTGGGATGCACAGCCCCAGGCCTGGCTCTGTGCTGGCCATCAGTCCCCTCTGGCTGCAGAGAGCCAGGCCCAGCAGGAGCCAGAGGAGGGAGGCAAATGCAATTGCACACTTCCAGATCATTCCTGCAACCTGCGATGCTCAGATAAGGCCGGGAAATCAGCCCTGCCCTGGGCAGGTTCCTGTGGATCCCAGATTTCCAGCAGCTGTGCCAGGGACTGGCAAAGCCTCACCTCTGCCAGGGGCAGAACTGCCTGCCCAGGCACAGCCTCATCTGAGAGGTGGCAGGAGGGATGGAGGAGGAGAGTGCTGGGAGCTGCGAGGGCCCAGGCACCAAAATCCCTCCAGTGCCAGGGAGTGGGAGCTGTGGGAGCTGCTCTGTGCCTCAGGTGGGGCCAGAACTCTGCTCCCTGGCTTTCCCACCCCAGCTGTGTGCGTGGGACTGCGACACAGGAGCCTCATCCACCGTGTGTGTGCATCACTGTGAGTGGGGACTGCAGCCAAATCCATTAAGCGAGCAGATAAACAAGGAGGCGTGAGATCAGGCAGCAGGGAGGGAAGATGAAGGTGGCCAGCCTGCCACGCTCCCCACGCAGAGTCCCCGAGCCCGCCGGGTGCCACACACAGCGTGGCAGGGTGATTTCATGCCATCTGTTCATGCCTTGATTTCCAGTCCTGCCCCTCTTCCCCAAAATTATGCATTTGTTGGGGGAGAAAAGCAGGAGTTTTCTTCAAAGTTAAGCAGGCTGCAGCCCGACCAGCTGGAGGCAGAGCCGTGCAGTGAGAGCAGGGGGCTGCCTGAGAGTGGCATGCTCCCCAGCCTGCTTTCCCCAGGGAGTGGCAGTGCCCTTTCCAACTGCTGGGAATTTTCTGCAGAGGTTTTCTTAGCAACGTTCTGCTTTATTTTTAACACAGAATAAAAGTTAGCCCCAGAACAAAATGCACCAGGGGCGTGTCAGCCGAGATCTCCCACTTTGTTTGTTTGACTTTGGTGGATGCTTTCCTGTGGGCCTCCTTCCTTCTCAGGGTGGCATTTGAGGGGTGGCATTTGAGGGGTGTTTTGTGCCAAGTGGAAAATCCCTTTTCCTGCTCCAAGGAGAGCAGAGCCTGAGGCTCCTCCGGTGCTGCATCCTGCCCTTTGGAGGGAGGGAAGAGTGAGAATATTGTCAGGGAGTCCCTGAGCCTGGGGTACCCACTCAGGGCGGATTTCCACCCCACAGACAGGGAGCTCCTGCCATGAGGTGTGAGAGCATCCCAAAACTGAGGCTGTGAGGCCGGACAGCAGCTCCTGAGCATCCCGTGGATGATGGCACAGCTCCCTTGCACTTGTTCTTCCCAGCAAAGGGAGGAGGCCTCCCCTGACCAGCAGCAGCTCGAGGGCTCTCAGCCTTATCGCTGCCCAGCATTGCCATTTTAAGCAACTGATCTCCTGGGGAAAAAACTTAATCATTTCCGATGAATCACTGAGTGTGTTTGGCTGGGAAAGTCTTGTGGGGGGGTGCTGGTCAGCCATGCAGAGGAGGAGGAGGAGGAGGAGGAGGAGGAGGGCATGGGAAGGGCCCCTGCATGGCACCAGCCGGGGCTGGGGGCCAGCACAGGGAACTGGCGGTGGGAGAGGTGCCTGGGCATTCCCAGGAGGAATGTTGTGCCTCGGGGGAACCTGCAGCCCAGCCCTGGAGCGGCTCAGGGCGGGTCCGAGGGATGCAGCCCCTGCTGCCAGGGGACGGGAATGCTGCAGGGAAAGCAAGTGGAGGAGAGAAAAGGATGTGTAAAAGTTCAGAGCCTCTGGGCTGAGAGCGGGAGGAGGGCACTGTCACAGCCCTGGGTCTGTCCCCATGTGTGATGAATCTCAATCAGTGAGTTTCGGCTGTCCTGTGAATGGGGAAGCGAAACGGCTTTGAAGGTGAAGAAAACCTTTGTCCTCCAACAGCCCCCCTGGCTCTAATTGACCCGGAGAAACTGAGGCACGGAGCCAGGCTGTGACAGGGCAGGGGCGCTGGGGCCGAGTGTGCTGCGTGGCTGGCTGCGGGCAACTCGCAGCACCTGGCGGGGTTTGTTGTGCTCCTCCCGGCTCTGCCCCGGGCTGCCGGAGGGGCCGGGCTGGGTGATTACCCCTGGATAATGGGAGCCTTGTGCAGCTCGGCGAGCACCCCCGCCCCCGGGCCGGCCCCTGGCCAGGCTGCTGCCCCGGCCACCGCAGGGAACAGCTTCTCCACAGCCGCCCCATTCAGCAACAGCTGCGCGGGGGCTCGGGCCGCGGATCGCTGGGATGCCCTGGGGCCCCGCCTCGGGGACAGGACGGGGCTCCCAGCGGGGCTGGGGGACACCGAGGCTCAGCAGGGGCTGGGGTGCGAACCCTGCAGACCCTGGTGACCCTCCTGGACAGGAGTCTGCTCCGCCCCCCAGCCCAAACTGCCCCCAGGCGTCCTTTGGAGCCCAGACAATGACAAACAGTGTTTTGCCTCCCTGTTTTGAGCCTGCCCTTGTTTGGCGTGTGTTTAAAGGTGATCCCCGGGCTGTGGCCGGGATTTAGGGCAGTGTGGGGCTGGGGCTGAGCAGGGCACTAGGTCACTTCTGATTATCGCCGCTGCTACCTGCACATCGGACTCTCAGGGACTGTCTCGTCGCCGGCATTCCACAAACACTCAGAAAAACACATCCCACGCCTCAGCCCCCTCCTCTGGGTCTGTGAGTGATTCCACCTCCAGCGCCCGGCTGTCTGCCTGCTCAGCCCGTGCACGCCCGGACAGGCAGGAGCTGGCAGGTCTGCGAGCCCCTCCGGCGCAGCTGGGGCAGGTCCGAGCGGGGCGGGGCCTGAGCCGGGCCGAGCCGAGCCGGGCTGGGCTGGGCTGGGGGCCGGCCCGAGCGCTGCCCGCGGCCGTGCGGGACCGGACATCGCGCTGCGGGGCTGGGAGGCGACGGCGCCCGCCCGGCTGCTGCTGGGGGTGATAAGCGGCTGCGGGCTGTGGGCAGGCACCGCGCCTTCCTCCTCCTCCTCCTCTCCTCCTCCTCCTCCTGACGTCAGCCCGCGGCCCCGCTCAGTCTCGGGCGGCCGGCGGCTGGCATGGCTGGGGGGAGTCGGCCTGCGGGGCTCGCCCTGGGCTGGGGCTTCTGCCTCCTGCTCTGCTGCGGTGAGTGGCTGCGGGAAGGGCCGGGCGCTGCGGGGCCGGGGCGGGCGCTGCGGGGCGGGCGGACGCGCGCACCTGCGGAGCGCCCCGGGGCGCGGCGTCCCTCGGAGCCCTGGCGGGGATGTCCTTTGCCCCGAGGGACACCGGGCTGCAGCGGGGGTGCAGGGCTGGACTTTGCCGCTGTGTAGCTCCCCGAGGTGGCAGCCGGAGGGGTGTCCCTGCAGAGCCGCGGCGGGGCCGGCGCCGGCAGCCGGGAGCGCTGCGCCCCTCGGGCGGTGCCTGGCGCGGCTCCGGGAATGCTCGGATCGCGGGGTCGGGGCAGCCCAGGTGGGATCGGCCCTTCCCAGCGTGTGTCCCCGCCCGGACGGCCCCACGATCCGCGGTGGGGCGGGTCTGCGTGTCCCGTCCCGCTCTCGGGGCCCCTCTGCAGCCCCCCCAGCGCAGCGCAGGTTGAGGGGTGACCCACGTGCGTTCAGCGCGCACCGGGGTGAGCTGGTTGTTGTTAGGAAGCATCCACCCCTTTCCTTCTAAGGAGTTTTCCCCTGAGCTCTTTGTTTCTCTTGGCTTTTTTCGTCCTTTCTTTTTTTATCCACTTTCCAGTCCATTTTCACCCTCGGGGGGTGGCTGCGCTTCCTGCTCTGCCCTGCCCCGCTCTCCGGGACCCGGGAGCGGTCCCGGTGCGCTGGCTGCTCCCTGCCCCGCTGAGCTGCGGAGGTGGCCCCGGCGCTGGGAACCTGCGCAGGCCGAGGTGTTGGAGCCAAAGTCAGGCTCAGAGCGGAGTCTAGAGCAGGCTGCTCCCACCCCCGTCCCGTGCCGGGATCCCCTTCCCACAGCCCGTGTGCCGAGCCAGGAGTCTCTCAATGGTTGGCGGCGTCGGTGTATTTGGAAGCCCAGACACGTGAAAGGCTTGATGCTTCCCAGAAGCACAAGGGGCCACGGCCAAGACTTTTCCAGGCCAGCCAGCGCTGCTGGAACGGGGGGCTGAGCCCACCCCGGGGCTGCCTGAGCCATCCCATCCCTTTGTGCCCCGCGGTCTGGCTGTTAGAGAAGTGTCTGCATGCTGTCACCCAGCTGCGGGGTGGGGTTGAGAGCTTTGCCTCTCCAGGTGCACATGACAGGGTCCTGACAGGGTGGTGGGATTGTTTTGGGGTGCCAGGGGCTGGTCCCCGCTGCAGCAGAGCCCTGGCTCCGTCCCCATCCCGGGCAGGGTGCGGGCTGGGCGGAGGCTGTTGGTGTGAGGAGGTGTTGGGCGCTGCTGGTGGTGCTGCTTCCTGCGGGGCTGGGACTCTGCACCGTCTTTCTTCTTTCTGAGAAGAAGACAGGGTGTGGGTGATGCTTTTTTTGGGGCACCCTGGCTGGTGGATCTGTGCAGCTTTCTGAAGGAATAGGAGGGTAGCATGTGTGGCTGTGCCTGCATCAGGCAGGATCTGGCCGCAGCTGGTTTTCCTGAGAGGGGAACAGAAACCCACGGAAGCCTCAGGCATCCCATGTGCGGCTCCAGAGCCCTGCGGTGCCTCTCTCTTCTCTTGCTCCGGGCCGGGGGCTGCGTGCCGCCAACGCAGCCGCACTTCTCGCCTTCTCGCCGCACACCTCGGCTCTGCAGGAGGCTGGCGAGGGACTGTGCTGCTCCCCACCCCCTTCCCCAGCTCTAAAAGCAAATCTTTGTTCTTGTGGAGCTCTGGCTGCCGGCCGGCTGTCCGCCAGCCAGATGGAAAAGGCACGGGGGCTCTCCTTCCTTCCCTGCTCGCTCCCTGCAGACGCCCTCCCCAGATCTCGAGGTCTCCGGCTGGAGCTGTGCCAGGCACTTGGGCTGGATGGAGCTCGGTGCTGCAGCTGGGCTGCTCCACGCGTGGCTGATGGATGTGCCCAGGTTCCATCACCGAACCTGCAGCTGCGCTGGGCACAAGGGAGGATCGCCAAGCCCCGGGAGCCTGCTGTGCCAGGCTGGCTGTGCCCAGCGCCTCTTTAGCCTGCCCACGCACATAGCAAAAGGTCTTGGAGCTGTAGAAACGAGCCTTGTGTCGCCAGGGTTGTGGGGGACCTTGTGAGTGTCCCCTTGTGTCCCTCTTCCAGCCTGTCCTGGAGGAGGTGGGGAGCAGTGAGCCCTCCTTCCAGGCGGGGTGGGGGCTGCAGCGACCGTGTCAGCCTCCTCAAGGGCAGTGGATGGCTGGGAGGGCTGCGATCCTCATGCCAGCCCCGGATGCCAGCCATTCTCCAGCTCTGAGCTCATGGTTTCGGTTGCTCCGCTGCCTGGTTGAGGGCTCTCATGCCGAGCGGGTCAGGGGGAGGGCCAGCTCCTCTCCCAGGGGCTGGCTCTGCCTGAGGCCCTTGCCGAAGGGCTGAAAATGATGGAGAGGCAAAGTCTGGCCTGGCTGCCTGCAATCCAGAGTGCCAGGGCTCAGGGGAGGCAGCGTGGGGTCAGCGGGCACACACCCCAGCCCCAGGCTTGCCCAGTTGTGCAGGTGCCCTCCTGCAGCAGGCAGCCAGGTCGTGGCTGTACAGGTGGGCAGCTGCCTCCTGTGCAAAGTTATCTTTTCCTTTGTATTCTCAGCCAGTTTCCTGTCCCTGCTGCGTGCTTATCTCTGGGACTTTCACCTGTTTTTCCAGCACCTTCTTTGCTGTGCCGTGATTTCTCATCCCGGGGATGGGCCAAACCCTGTGTGCTGGGGAGTTCTGAGGGGGCTGGTCCTGCGAGTTGGGGCCTTTGCTGTGGCACAAGGGCTCCTGGCTGTGTTTTGGCTTTGTGCCACCACATACCCACTCCAAACAAAGAGCATTTTGTGGGCACGGCGCTGCCCTTTGAAGTCGCCCCAGCGGTGGCTGTTACAGAGCGGGCGCTATCAAGGGAGATGTTGACACAGCTGCTTCCTCCAAGCCTCTTGTCCCCAGCTCCCATACCTGGGCTGGCTCTGTTGCTTGGGGACAGGCTGTTGTCCCCCCTGCAGGGCCATGTGCCAGCCCAGGGCGTGCAGACCCCCCTTTGCTTTGGCAGGGATGGTGGCAGCACGCTCCCAGCCCTGCTGCGGTGCCGCCCTTGTCTCTGCTCCGCCCGGCTGGGGCTGCTCTGCTCCCAATCCCTTGGGAAGCTGCTCCGTGCCCTGTCCTGGATCAATAGCCATTACCTTTCCCATCCTCCCTGGAGCAGGGCCAGCAGCTCCATTACTGCTGTGGGCGGCTGGGCTGGGAGGAAGGTGGGGTACAGGGAGGGGCCCCATGCCATGGGTGGGCAGAGCTGGGCAGGGAGAAGAGCAGCAGCCAGGTGAAGCCTTGGGAATGCTGCAGGGATGGATGCTTTGACTGCTGTGTTCCTGCCAGGCTGGCAGGGTCCGAGCTTGTGGAGGGACCTGGGAATGCCAAGGCTGTGGTGGCTGGGGATGTGCTGCCTCCCAATGGTGTCCTGGGGACACAGCTGGTGGGGGCACGACATGCCATGTCCCCCCTTTGGGTACAGGATCGCTGGCCTGAGCCCGTGGGCACTGTGGATGCTGGAGGCAGTGTGGCAGTGAGGGCCTGGCTGTCACTCCTGCTGGCTTGCACACAGTGTATAGAGCACAAGGCATGGCTCTGCCCCACAACTTTTGGGGGATGGAGATGGGGACAGGCTGTGCTTGGACAGCCCATTATTCCCCATTCTTCCTGCTCCTAACAGCAAATTCTGTCCCACAGCTGCAGCCAGCAAGCTGGAGATCTCCATGCCACCCGTGGTGGAAGTGGAGGTGGGAGGCACAGCCAGGATCGAGTGCAACTTCTACATCCCTGAGAATGCTTCCTACACCTACATCGACTGGTTCTACGTGAGTGCTGCCCTGGGAGAGCAGCTCTGGCTGCTGGGCTGGGGTGACCACCAGCCCAGGGCTTCCTGCCGGGCTGCCCAGCCCAGCCTGGCCCCTCACCTTGCAGGTGGACCGCAGCAACAAGCAGGTGAGGCTGTACCACGTCACGGCCAGCGGGGTCCTGGAGGACGACACGGACTACAAGAAGCGTCTGTCACTGGGGGAGGACAAGGCCCTGTCCATCAGTGCAGTGACACTGCAGGACCCCAAGACCTTCGTGTGCCAGGTTGGAGCTGGCAGCTACGGCGTGGGCGAGAACAGCACCGAGCTCCGTGTCTACAGTGAGTGACACGGGAGGGCAGCACCCTTGGGCAGCTGCTCTGGGGGCTAGAGGAATCCCATCCTGACCCATCCCTCCTAACATTTGTGGGGTGGCTTCTCTTTCCAGAGGTCCCCACGACCCCTGAGATTGAGCCCTACTCAGGAGGCATCTCTGTGCACAGCACTGAAATCCCAGAGGTGAGGAGAGGCTGCACCCAGGGGACGGGGAGGCTGCCTGCTAACCCTGACCTGTGCTCACGACTGTCTCTGCCACCACAGATTGCCAAGTGCGTGAGCAAAAACAGTTTCCCATCTCCCAACATCACGTGGCACAAGAACGGGAAGCAGCTGTACGCCCAGGACAACCGTGAGTCGGGTGGGGATGGGCAGCCAGCTCGGCAGAGGGGCTGAGGGCTGGCTGGCAGCCAGAGAACCCCAGGGAGTCAATGTGGTGGTGTTCACAGGGGTCCTTGGATGAGGGAAGAGATGAGAATCTTGACTCTATGATTTATTATTTTGTGATATATATTATAAGGAAATGATATATTAAAACTATTCTAAAAGAATAAAAGATTTCATTAGAAAACTAGCAAGGAAAAGATAAGAATGATAATAAAATCTTGTGGCTGCTCACAGCCTCGACACAGATGGCTGTCATTGGTCATCAAGTAAGAACAATTTCACGTGCTGGGTAAACAATTCTCCAGATTTCAAAGCAGCAAAACATAGAGAAGCTGAAACTCCTCAGCTTCCCAAGAGAAAAAACATCCTAACGAAAGAGATGTTCTCTAAGCTCTGTCTGTGACGAGCCCTCCCGTGTGGCCGTGTCCCCGCAGAGGTGATGATGCCGTCGACGCTGACGCGCGAGTCGAGCGGGCTGTTCACGGTGAGCAGCACACTGTACGCGCTGGTCACGCGCCAGGACAGCCAGTCCCAGTTCCACTGCACCGTGCACTACTGGCAGGGGGGACACCTGCGGGCCCTGGACTCGCAGGCGGTCAAGGTCAACGTCTTCTGTGAGTCTGGGGCTGGGGGGGGCTGCTCTGGTGCCCTGCAAAGGGGCTGGGCACTGACTCTGCCCATCCCTGCCCCCAGACCCCTCTGAGAACTTGAAGCTGAAGGTGATGCCATCCTCGATGCTGGTGAAGGAAGGGGACAATGTGACACTGGTCTGCGAGGCTGATGGGAACCCACAACCTGTCTTCAGCTTCTTTAAGAAAAATGTGAGGCTGGAGGGGACCAGGGCATCTCTCCCTTGGCAAACATCTCCTGGTTGCTCCTTGTCCCCTGCCTGGAGGGGACGCAGTGGCTGGGTGGGAGGGGGCCTGTGTGGGGCTAAGGACTCTGCTTTGTGCCCACTGTCTGCAGCTGGACGAGTGGCAGGATCTGACATCGCTGGCAGATGACAGCGGGGTCCTGAGGCTGCACGATGTGAACAAGACCAACAATGGCACCTACAGGTGCCAGTCCCTGGACCTGGACGATATGTCACAGATCGAGGAGGATGTGGATCTTGTTGTGAACTGTAAGAGAGAGGGGAATGGACCCTGTGGACCTCGTGGTGGGTGTTTTGTCCCTCCTGTTCACCCTGCCCTGGTCTCCATCCCTCTCCTAGACATTGAAGGGGTCCATGTGAAGATGGAGCCGTCCTCGACTCTTCGTGAAGGGGACAGTGTGACGCTGAGCTGCGATGCCCACAGCCCTGTGGGCCTGAAATACCAGTGGAAGGATGACAAGGTCAGTTATGATCCCAGTTCTGTCGTGCTCAGGCTCAGCCTGGGCTTTGCAGCAGATCAGGCAGAGTCAGGATCTAGCTCCATCTCTCCTGAGATGCCAGGGGAAGGATTCCCTCTTTCATGGACCTGCATTGTCCACCCCAATATTGTCACCTCCTGGCCAGGACTGCAGGGAGGTCCTGTGCTTGCAGGCTCCCTCGCTGTGTGTGGGAGGGCTGAACCCCTCTGGGACGTGGGCACAGAGGGCTCATTGCTGGGGACATTCCTTCCCAACAGGGCAAGAAACTGGTGGAAGGGAACCAGCTCTTCCTGAGCAACCTCACCTTCGAAAAGTCCAACACCTTCAGCTGCAAGGTGATGGCCCCGAGCGTGCCAGGGCTGGAGCAGAGCAAGAAGGTGTCCGTGGCTGTCGAGGGTAAGACCTGGCCTGGGTGCAGAGTGACCCCTGGGTGCAGAGTGACCCCTGCCTGCCCTGTAGCCGTCCCCTGGGAGCTGTGGGTGCTGGGTGACCCCTGCCTGTCCTGTACCCATCCCCTGGGAGCTGTGGGTGCTGGGTGACCCCTGCCTGCCCTGTACCCGTCCCCTGGGAGCTGTGGGTGCTGGGTGACCCCTGCCTGTCCTGTACCCATCCCCTGGGAGCTGTGGGTGCTGATGTCCCCTGCCTGCCCCCAGGGAAGCCACGGATTGTGGCCATCAGCTCCCCGCTGTACGTGCGCCATGACGAGGTGATCAACCTGACCTGCAAGGCCATCGCCTTCCCCCCGCCCACGGTCCAGTGGAGCATCAACGGCACGGTGAGAGCTCAGAGGGGCCAGCCTGGCATGTCTGAGGGGCTGCCCAGGCACTGAACCCTGCCCTGCCTGCCCTGCCCAGGCTCACGAGTACGTGGACAACCAGCACATCGCCAGCAACCTGACGGTGCGGGTGAGCCACGACCTGCTGCGGGCAGGAGCCATGTGCCGGGTGTCCAACAGTCTGGGTGTCAGTGAGAAGCACATCCAGCTGGTGGTGGGTGAGTGTCAGGCCCTGCTTTCTGTCCCAGAGCCCCCCAGCAGTGTCAGTCCCCCCTGCCCCAGGCACCGGCTGTGCCGTGCTGCCCTGGGGGGGCTGAGCTCGGTGTCTTTCCCTCCCTTCCTGCTCTTCCAGATGATTCCATCAGGAAAGGTCAGTCTGCTGCTGGTGTCCATCAGGACATGGGTTATGCTCACCTCTAGCCTGGGGAGGGAGCTTGGCTGCTGGCTCTGCACTGCTTCTCTTGCTGCTCCTCTCCCTGCCAGGCCAGGCAGGAGGCTGAGGCTCTGTCTCCAGCCAGGGAAAGCCTCCTGCTTGTCCTCAGCAAGGCCACCAAGTGCAGCTTCTTGCAGCCCAAACCTGCTGGGCAAGGAAGCAGAGTGGATTGGCCTGGTGCCTTGCAGGAATTCCTGTTATCCACCCTCCTGTGGCACATGGGGCATGGCAGACCAGAGCAGAATTTCTGTGTTCCTACAGAAACTGCCCCAGTGGAGCATTTCTGTACTGAAATCTGCATCCTGTGGGCAGCTGGGGAAGCACTGGAGCTGTTTTGGGAGGAGGGGCCCTTTCCTGACACAGAGGGGAAGCTGGAGGGGGTCACAGTGGGACAGGCATTAATTTCTTCCTCTCCCTGTTTTGTTTAGATCAAAAGTCAACAGCAGAGAGCCAAGGGGTGATCATCGTGGCCATCATCGTGGCCATCCTGGTGGTGGCTGTGCTGGGCGCTGTCATCTACTTCCTGCACAAGAAAGGCAAGATCCCATGTGGCCGTGCTGGGAAGCAGGACATGTAAGCACTGCCACCTATCCCCCAGGGGCCTGTGGGGCTGGGGGTGCCTGATATCACTCATGCTTCCCATCCCATCCCATCCCACCGCTCCAGCTCTCCCTGCTCGGGCAGGAGCGCGGCCTCGGGGGCTTGGCGGCTTTTCCAGCTTCCCACAGGGCACTGCTGTGCAGGGAGGAGACAGCAGAGTGGTAGAGCAGCCAAGGGCCCCCTCCCTGGGCAGTCCAAAGCTTTCTGTGAGCTGGAATCTCTTTGACCCAGTGCTCTGGTCCCCTGAGATGGAGCCCCAGGGCTCGGCCAGCCACGCGCCCTCCTGGGTATCGCCAACGCGTCTCAAAAACTGTCACCTCCCTCCCCTAGCACAAAGCCAGAGGCTCGTAAAGACAAGATTGTAGTTGAAGTTAAGTCAGATAAACTTTCCGAAGAGGCGGGGCTCCTGCAGGGCGCCAACGGCGAGAAGAGAGCTTCAGCTGACCAGGTAGGAGCGAGCTCGGCACCGCCCGGGGCCGCTGCGGGGCTGCGGGCGCAGCTCGGGGACGGGGCTGCACCCAGGTAAAGCTTTGCTCCCCTCCTCCGGCACTGCCCACCCTGCACGGGCCTCCATCGTCCATCAGCAGCGCTGGGGGGGCTGTGGGAGGGAGGGGAGGGGACAGTTCTGGGAGGTGACAAAGCTCTGCTCGTGGCAGTGCCCTGCTTGGCTCTGCCTCCTTCTGTGGAGCAGCAGCCAGGCTCCCCAGGGGAGGAGGAGCTAAAATAGAAAGATGTCTGGCCAGAAGTCAGAGCAGAGGCTGCAGGGATGATTCCTCTAAGCCAGAGATCTTGGGTTGAGTCTTTTGGGACATGTGTGCTCCCCTCACCTGGGATGGAGCAGCTTTTCACAGTGTCACTGCTGGGCACCACTGTCCATGCCAGCCACAACATGCAGCCCTGAGCCCACTGTGGCTTTATTTGCCTTGGGCCAGGAGAGAGCCCCTGCCTGGCTCTGCACAGCTGACACTCCCCTCCCCTCGGGGTGAGCGCCACCCTGGGGTGCCCCAGCTGTCCCCAACCCCCTGTGTGTGCCACTGCCAGCCCTGCAGCAGAGGGCTGGGTTTGTGTTCCTCCCTAACCGTGTGTTTTCTCTCTCCCTTTCGTTCTGGTGGAACTGAAGAGCGAGAAATACATCGATCTGAGGAACTAGAGAGGAAACCTACTAAGTGCTTTCTTCCTTCAAACCTTTCCTGCTCTTGGATTGCCTTCTCCCACCCCTGCTCCAGCCCCTGGGGAGCACGGCCAGCGACCAGCCGAGTGTCACCGTGCTGGGGACACCTCCCTGACTCACCTGGCCATTACCTCAGCCCTGGGCTCGCAGGTGTTGCCTTAGCAGCAAAGCTGGACTCGCTTTACTACTCCAGAGAAGCCACAGCAATATTAGGAAGAATTGTACCCCATTAATCCCTACTTGGTGGAAGGATGTGAGGCTCTTTCAGGTAATCTGTTCTGTACATGTTGTGGGAAGGTTTTGATCCATTCTTTTTTACCCTGACCTTGCTCAGAGAGGCTGGTGAAATTCAGTTTTTGGGATGTCTGAGGCACCTTACTGTGGTGGTGCAGGTTGGAGGAGAGAGGAGGGGAAGGGGGGTTTGTTAGAGAGGTGTTGGCAGCTTCTAAGAGGGTTTGAGTGCTTTGCTTTGTCTTTGAAGTGTTCCTGGGTCAGTTTATCCCAGCGGTGCTGTGACCCCCCAGGAGGAGAGGACCTGGCAGAGCAAGGAAGGGGTGACAATCCCAAAAAGGCTGGAGGGTGTCTGGTTTGGAGCTGTGCTGATCCGAGGGGCAGGGCTCTCTCTCCCCTCTGAATTTGGTTTGGACCCAGAGGTCCCACAGGCTTCAATTCAACATTGGACAGGGCCAGTCAGTGACGTCTCAGGGTTTTTTTGTGCTCAGCCATTGCCAGCCCCAGGTCAAACTCCTCTCTGTGCTTCGCTGCCACCTCTGCCCCACGGGGAGGAGAGGAGAAGGGCAAGAACCTTCCACGAGCTTCTGTGCCAGCCTCCCCTGCCTCATCCCAGAGGGATCAGCCCCTCCTGCCTCTCACCCCCCTCCTCTGAGCTCTGCTGGCCACAAGGCTCCGTCCCCTGGCTGTCCCAGCCCTGACTGAGGGGAGCTGTCCCCATGTCCCCACTGCTACCCGTGGTGTCCGAGCAAAAGCTTTGGTTTATATATATATTTTTGTTGGATTGTGTGTACATTTCCAGGAGTTTTATTTCTCTTTTTTTTTTTTTTTTTGGTTGTCTGATACTTGCAAGGTTTTTTTTTATATATGTGAAAATAAAGTACGGATTGAAAGCTGAGTGGTGGAGTTTGTTCCCACAGGCAGAAGGGTGGGAAGGGAATTCCATAATCCCATGGAGGCTTCAACAGGATCCATTTCTGCCCCTGTGGCTGCTAAAAATACACTCATTGCTATCAATGCTGATAAATCTCTCCATTCTAATAATAATAAAAACATAAAAAATAATAAATAATCCTAGTTTTAGGCTGCAATAGGTGATTATAGCACTGGCTCTCAAAAATAACATTGTAAATAGAATTTACTATTAGAATTTATTGATAGTTTAATTAATAGCTAATACCAATACTGTAGATACTAATGCATATAGGAGATGATAACAAACACTAATAAACTAACACTGCTAATTAATAAAAAAATATTAATAAAGCTAATAAAATCACCCCGTGTCATTACCCTGAGAGGGCAGAGGGCAAGTGATAGGTGACACCAAAGTGTCCCTTCTCCTTTGCCCCCAACTCATAAGAATTAATTCCTGTGTCCTCATCTGAGCCCTTGAATAATTACTGGGGACTCAAACGACCCAAAGTAACCCCTATGACCTAAAGTAACCCCAAACAGGACCTCAAATGACCTCGAACGACCCCAATGACCTCAAGTAACCCCGATCGTGACCTCAGACGACCCCAATGACCTCAAGTAACCCCGATCAGGGTCCTCAAATGACCTAAAGTAACCCCGAGCAGGGTCTGGAATGACCTAAAGTAACCCCTGGAAAATCCAAAAATGCTCAAATGACCTCAAGTAACCCCTGTGACCTCAAATGACCCCTATGACCTGAAGTAACACCGATCGTGACCTCGGTTGACCCCAATGACCTAAAGTAACCCCGATCAGGACCTCAAATGACCTCAGACGACCCCAATGACCTCAAGTAACCCCGAACAGAGCCTCAAATGACCTCAGGTAATCTCATCTCTACACTTCACCCCTCACTGGGCTCTGTGAGAGGATTTTCCCAAGTCCAGTTGTGCCCCACGGCCCCAGGCACTCCCTGACCTGTCTGAGTGTCCCCCTGTGTCCCCAGCTGGTGTCCCCTGGACCAGCTGGAGTGTGGCAGAACCTGGGTTTATGATATCTACTTTATATGTCAAATATTCATATATTGATAGATAGGAGTGGATATCAGTGACTATTCAATTAATGGAGTCAAATATAGATCATTATTCTCCTGTATTTACTAATAATACATTCTAATAACTCTAATCTAGAATTGTCATTCATATACATGTAACTCTAGAGTTGTGTGAGATATTTATTTATTTCTATAATTTCCATGCAATAACTTTAAAAGTCTGCAGAATATTCCCTTGGATTCTCCTCCTGGGTGGTAACTTCATGTTCTTCTTGGTCCTGATGGATTGGAGCCTTTATTCCTTGATTCTCTCAGAGTATATTTAATTACTATAAACTTCATATAAATCTTTCCTGGCCTCTGTCGGTGCCCAGAATATAAATTTGAATTTAACAGATAATCGTGGTGATAATTATAAAATAACTCCCAAGTCAGTCTGCAAAGGATCCAGGAGATTGAAATCCTAAAATTTTCTTTTTTCTGCACTTACAGAAGCACCACCACACACACACCATCTGCTACAACAAAGGAAATTTTATTTAAAAATAAAACTTTGTTTTGTTTTCTTTCTTACTGACACAGGTGAATGAAATCCCAAACAAAGAAGCTCTTAGTGGGCAGCATACAAGGATGGAAACAATTAATAAATAACATTAGTATAACCTCTAAACATTAACAATGCATCTGCAAACAAAATGAGGACTTTAAACCAAGTGAACCTTAAAGCTCAGCTACTCTCTGTAAGAATATTTACCTTCTGTTTTTCCTTATTCTTTACAGATCTGAAAGGATTAAATACTGCTATTATAATTTTATATTAATGACACTATTATACTTTTTTTTTTTAAAATATCTCGTGAAAATCTCAACATTTTTTAACACTGATATTTTACAAATTGGTATTTGTCATCCGTGAGAAAGAACAAAAGTAACAGCAGTTCTTCCTCCACTGGGAATTTCAAACAAAAAAGATTTTTAGGAGGAACTTTAAAAATAAATGTCCTTATTCCCCACTAATCTTTAAAGTGGCACCTCGGAGAAGGCGCCCTGGGAGTTGCATTTTTTCTTGCTTAACTGAAAAAAAAAATAAAACAAACAAAAACCCAACAAAGCAACCAATCAAACCACATTTACAGCAAGGAGCCTGCCTCAGGAGGAGCTACAGAAATGTCACCAGTCTGGTACAGGAGGTCCTGGGGAGGGCTGGGGCAAGGACATGCACAAAAAAAGGGGAAGGTTTGGGATTCCTGCTCGGCTCTGGACACAGGAAATCACACCTGGATCCTGCTCAGGAGGGCAGCTCCTGCTTCCCACAGCTCCTGCTCCTGCTGGGAGTGATCCCCACTCCTGCTGGGAGTGATCCCCACTCTTTGGGAGTGATCCCCACTCCTGCTGGGAGTGATCCCCACTCCTCTGGGAGTGATCCCCACTCCTTTGGGAGTGTTTCCTGCTCCTTTTGGGGACAGCTCCAGGACAGCTCCAGCACTTTTTACCCCATCCCACGATCCTGACCTGGCCCCGAGCTCGGCACAGCACCAGTCCAGACACAGAAGCTCCACGGCTGAAATGCTACAAACCACAGTGTCAGAGTCCAAGTGAGCACTGCCTGTCTCTCCTGCTCCTCCTTTTCACCCTCCCCAAAGCAGTTGGGGGCTGCTTGTCCAGCTCTGCTCGTTTCCCCCGAGGGGGGTGGATTCTCAGATCCAGCCTGGCCACGCAGCATCCCCTTAAGAAAGGCACTAGACATCTGGGTTGTTTTTCCTTTTTAAAGTAGCATCAGAAAGGTAATTTTCTTAAGAATAAAGAAGAGGGAGGTGAAGGGAAAGAAGAGCAATCAATCTTGGGCTTAGAAAGAACAAGAAAAATCCACTGGGCAGTGCCTGGATCAAGCTGGCAGAACACAGCCACAAGACATGGCCAGGACTCTGCTGCTCTCAGTGGAATCAGCAAATTCTTAACGTGTCTAAGGAAGAAAAGGCAAGACTTAAGTTTCTTAAATCAGTTTGAGACATAAACAAGTGCACAGAAAGGACACATGCAGAGAAATCAGCGATACATGCCACAAAGATTGCTCTCTCTAATCTCTAATACCCAGAACAACACCCACAGGAACATCTCTTGGCACACAGACCCCAAAGACAGGCCTGGAACAGCTCTGCCAAGCAGGATTTCATGGAAACTACAGCCAGCCTGCCCTGAGGGGCTTGAAGGGGACAGGGAATCACTGGTGCCACACACGCTGGGCAGGACAAGAGTTAAGGCTTTGGAGCTGGCTGGGGTCAGCCTGGCTCAGCCACAGCAGGAGACTCAGTGAGCTCACACAGCAGGACAGACACCAAACGGCTCCAAACCAACACAGAGCCCAGTGGGAGTGTGGAAAAGAGGGAAACAGAGCCCTCACTAAAGGGTTTGCACCCGGATCTCCAGGACAAGGGACTGTTTGGCTGCTCAGGCTCCCCAGTGTGACACAACAGCCAGAGCTGTGCCCTGCTCCTGCCTCAGCAGCACCAGTGCTGGCCTTGCTCCTGCAGAGCTCCCACCCATCCCACAGGGAGCAGGGCTGCACCCCTGGCAGCTGCACTGGGGACACAGGAGGAAGAGCAGCTCTTCCTCCCCTCCTTCTTCCCCCAGGCACTGAGCCCTGTGCCCTGCAGAGCACCCTGCCCACTGCCTGACCTGGCAAGTGCCAGCCCTGACCCCAAACCAGCCAAGGCTGGGCTCAGGGAGCGTGGCAGGAGATCTCCCCAAGCTGTCTGAGAGTTTTCTCCACTACAGAGAGGAGAGAAGAGACACTTCAGCCTGCCTGGAAGCCACTGCAGCAATTCACAAGGCTGTAGGGCTAGAGAGAAACCTCAACTTGAATTAAAATCCACTTTCTGCTCTGCTAACACTCAGGAAGGCCTCTCTGCCACTGCAGCCATCTGGCCCAGCCCCTGGATTCCTCAAAAGGCCAGACTGCACCCGAGTGCCAGAATCACTCCAGCAATATTCCAAGCTGCAGCCCTTAGCCCAGTGACCTCTGCTGACCTCAGGGAGATGCAAATAATGCTGGACATGCTCCAAAGGCCAAGAGCCTCTCAGGCTGACAGGCTGTGATCTGTCTGTGCCTCCTGGATCTAAATCTTCTCCAAAGGAACCATCCACTCCTCTAATATGAACAGAGTTAAGTAGCTGAGTAGGCAAGTCAGGTTTTTCCAATGCAACAGCTGAGTTCTGACCTTTAAAACCATGTGATCACTTCACAAATACAGATTTTTTTTCCCCCAGGTCTGTTTTAACACTAGACCTGGCAATACCTTAGAGAAATGGAAATGGAAAGGAGTCCCCATGTTGTTTGGACAGCCATGCAGAGAACTGCTGCACTTCTGGGACTGCAAAGCAGGTGAAATTCCAACAAACACATCAGCTGCATCTACCAATTCCACAAAACACCCTGGCACGACGATGGCTCCTGCAAAAGCTCTCTGGAGGAATGTGTGTGAAGGCCACTAGTCTGCAACAGCCACCATGCAATGAAGATAAATAAAACATCTTATTCACCAGGTGCAACATTCCTAGGGAAGAGCAATGGGAGTGTCCAGTGACGGCTGCTCCAGTCCAGCAGGGCCACAAATCAAGTCTGAGCACTGAAGCACAAAATGCTCCAAGGCCAAGAGAGGAGAAGCAGCAGCCCCTGCTCTTTGCTCTTGCTCAAATTCTTTGTCCCCTCTCCCACCCCTCAAAGCCACTCCAAACTCCTCCAGCTGCTGGAATCTGGTGCTGCCAGTGCAAGAGCACACACACACAAGAGAAATCCAACTGCCAGGATCCAAATCCCTGACAGAAGCTCACCCTGCTATCTCCAGGCAGCAAGGGAGGACTGGAATCAGAAGCAATAACTGCTATTATTACAGGAAAGAGGGACACACCACGGCCAACAGGAAGCAATCAAAGGATTCTTCCAAGGTCTCCTATAAATTCCCAGCAGAAAGTGACCTCCCAGCATCTCTAAAAAGCCTGAGCCAGACACACAGCAGCGAACAGATCCAAACCTAGTACCATGAACCACAGGACACACCACACCGACCTCGAGACTTTGTTTCTCTGAGCATCCACTTAAAATTCACAGCACAAAACAACTCCCCCCCAGCCTCCAGGGCATCGGCTCGGGGATCCCTTGTCACAACACCTTTCTCTACCAACACCCTGGAAATAAATCTGTTCTCTCAGACAAGAGGTAGGGGTAAAGGACTCCAAGACATACACTGTATAAAACACCGCTCCGCTCCATCCCACTGCTTTGAAATCTGGAACCACGAAAACCTGATAACTGATTCTCTTAAAGAGGCAGGACTGACCTCAGCACGAAGTCTCTAAAGGAACCCCCTTCCCCTTTGGTGCACAGCTGGGCAGCAGCTGCCCAGGCAGTTGGTCCACAGCAGCTCAGGTGTGGAGGTGGCGTGTGCTATGTGGCCACGTGCGCCGGGGAGGAGATGGACACGAACTCCCGCAGAATATTCTTGGCCATCTCAATATTGTTATGTGCAATGACCAGAGCTTTCTGAATGTCCTGATATGAGTAGCCTTGGCTCATGAGGTTCTCAATCTCACTGGAGAGGTGCAGGGAGGAGCTGGCCCCGCTGCTGGCTCCTCCTGCTTGGCAGCTCCCGGCTTTCCGCTCCGAGTTCATCCTCCGGGGCAGCGGCTTTGGCGGCCGCTCGGGGACCTGGGAGCCGTCTGAAAAACCTGTGAGGAGAAACAAGTGCATCACTTCAACAGAAAGATGTGGAAATTTTGTTTGGAACGGAGCTGAGATGACAGCAGGGAGATAAATGGCACTTCAAAAAGCTGTCACTGAGCTCTGCTGCTTTCTCCAGCCCTTTTATTCTCCTTCCCAAGCTGCTCAGCTTCCCCACCTGTGTGCAAAAACAGCTGGGGAGGTTTTTTTTAATTAGCAAGGCTCATCAGGCTCATTTAGTAAGATAAAACCACATAAAAAATGGCACAGGATCTATGTGTGTAAGCAGAGCTGAGATATCAGCCTTAGAATCAGAAAAAATGACAGAGTGAATATTCAATGCACCAGGCATCCCATTTCCTTCCAGAGTCAGACTGTCCAGAGGCTGCTCCCTCATCTCTGTGGGCACAAACTCAGTCCCAACTCAGCCACCACAATTGCTTCAGCAACTGAATTATGCTCTCTGAAGGGTCAGCAACTGAATTACGTTCTCCTCTTCCTCTGCTGAAGCTCTCCCTGCCTAATGGCAGATCAATAAAGCTCAGCCTGCTCTGCTTTTCCCTGAGTCATTCTGATGTGACACTGCCCTGCAGCCACACCATGCACTGCTGGGAAGAGGAAATAACAGCCAATAAACCAAACAAGTCACCAAACTCTCCAAGGAAAAAACACATTGTTTGAAGTGCTCATCCAGCATCTGACTATTTCTGAGTTTTAACCTCCTGTAGCACTGCAGAAAGCATTTCTTGCCAATCACAGGAAACTCTTCTACACGAATGTTTGACATCACCTTAAAGAAAGATTTATTTGTCTCCTGGAAAAAGTCCTCAGGGCACTCCACAGTGTTTTCTGGCAGCAGAACTGGAGTACAACAGACAAATCACGTCCACACAATCCCTTTCTAAGAGTGAGCACTGCAGCTTGCTCAGAGAAGCAGCATTGTGGGGCCTTTCTGAAAAACTTGCACCAAAAGCCCCGAGACAGAGAAGGCTCTTCAGGAACCAGATTCCCTGAAGCTTCCTCACCGACCACAGCTCAGTCCAGCTCCCTCATCCTCAGAATTCAAGTTTCTCACACATAAAAAGCTTTTTGTGCATGTGAGAAGAAGGCCTGCCCCCTCCTCTGCTCCAAACTGCCTTCTGGAATTGCTGTTTCAGCTTGAGCTGGATCAAGTTTCAGAGACCATGGGTCAGTCTGAAAGGACAACTGCTAAGACAGTTATTTTGGTAAATCATTAATTAAAACTGCAGGGTCCAGCTCCTGAGAGTATAAATCTGCCAAGAAGAATCCCACAGCAGTCAGGCTTGCCTGCACCAGTGCCTTGCTTCCCACAGCAGTAACAATCAGCATTTTCCACATTTTCCATTTTCCTAGCCCTACAGCAGGACAACAGCAGTGTTATTTCAGGGCTGTAGAAACAGTGTCAATGATTAAACTCAGTACTTCATCTGGGAGGGGGGCTGGGATTTGTTCTGTTTCTTTTTTATCCCTTTCAGCCAAATTCTACAGACACAGGGACAGATTTAAAAAGTGAAAAAGGGAGTGGGGGCAAAAATAACTTTTCTGCACTAGGAAACTCTTCTCTGTGCTAAAGAGGGTCAGGGAAGTGGAATGGTGAAGCAGGAAAAGAGAAGACTCCCTGGGGGAAGGGGTCCTGGGTACAGGAGGTCCTGCTTCCAGAAGGAACAAGAAACTCATTCCTCCTCCTTGGCAAATCACCAGCACATTCAGACTGAAAACCCCCAACAGGAAGAGTTTCAGAGCTTCCTTAAGAGCTGCAGAGCAGGGAATAAGTCAATCATTATTCAGAAAGGCTCTTGGAGGCTTTAGTTTTTCCCTCAGAGAATGTGCCTTGCAGCCAGAAGGACACACTGTCCTCTATTCCCAAGGGATAAAAAGCTGACCTTGCTGAGCCACTGGTCCCTGCTCAGAGGAGCTCAGAGCATCAGGAGCTGTGTGCAGAACTCTTGTGCCATCTGCAGGCACTGGCAGTGCCACAAACCCTGCCAGGCCAGCCCTGCAACTTCCCCTTGGCACAGGGACACAACCCCTGAATGGGCTGGGTTGGAAGGGACCTCAAAGTTCCTTCACCCCCTGCCATGGGCAGGGACACCTTCCACCATCTCAGGGGGCTTCAACCCCAAATCCAGCCTGGCTTTGGGCACTTCCAGGGATGGGAAATCCTGTTTCACACCCCAGTTCACCATGGTACAAACACAGTCTGTGCTCTGTAGGAAACAGTGCTTTAAGGAATATACTTAAAGCTGAAAAAAAGCTTTTCGTAACTGAGATTCCAGTGTGATTTGCAAGCTCGGGGATTAAATGACCAAGGCAGCACATTCCAAATTACAAATCAAACAAAAGCTAAAACAAATCAAACAAAATACTTAAGAACCAATTCTGCCTCATAAACCAGATTTTACACCTTACACCCGAAATCTTCAGTGAGTCACACAAGTTTCAAAGATGCAGAGCCAGGCAGCAGCCCCAAGAAGAGGGAGGAGAGCTCTCTGACCTGTGACAGGGTCATTTTCCAAGGACATTCGGCTGAAGGCAGGGGTGGCATTGGAGATATCAGACAGCGTGCGGCGGGCGATGGCCACGGGCAGCGGTGCCTTGGGGACATCGTAGCCATCCTCTTCATTCTCTGACTCCTCAGGGCCATTGCTGGCACTGGCTGCTGCCAGGCTCCCTTCATCTGCAAGAGGAGGCACCTTCTGAGCTCTGGGGCTGAGCTGTGTCTCAAGGCAGACTCCACTCCCCCATTTGCCAAACACTGACAGGACACAGAACTAAAGTTTTGCTGTTAAAACCTCACAATTAATGGCAGCTCTTTCCAGAAGGGAAAATC
Source organism: Serinus canaria (assembly GCF_022539315.1). Lineage (NCBI taxonomy): Eukaryota > Metazoa > Chordata > Aves > Passeriformes > Fringillidae > Serinus > Serinus canaria. The sequence goes on from NC_066337.1 coordinate 5,627,797, forward strand.
AAAGCACTGGAATGTTCTTCCCAGGGAGGTGGTGGAGTCACCATCTCTGGATGTGTTTAAACAAAGACTGGACATGGCCCTTGGTGCTACAGTCTGGTTGAGGTGTCAGGACACAGCTTGGACTGGATGGCCTTAGAGGTCTCTTCCAACCTCATCATTCTGTGACTCTGTGATTAGGTTAAAAATACTTGATAGATTCAGTGTGCATGCACAGACTCCTATTTCCACATGCATCCCAGCTATTTTAACAACAAAACCAAATGTAATTCCTTGAATTCAGCCTAAAATGCTGTTCCACTGGGAGCAATTCATTGTAGCCCAGTTCCTCAGCTGTTCTTTAGCACACCCACTCACCAGAAGTGCTGACAGCCTCGAAAGCAGAGGATTCTGCTTGGGAGTGAATGTTGTACATTGCTTCATACATGGAGCCCTCGGGCTGCTGGTCACAGTCCAAAACTCTGAGGGAGAGAAGACATTCCCCATCACACAGGTGACAGTGGCCACCACCTCCACCCTGTCTCTGTGACAGAGTTTGTGCACAGCTTCTTGTTTAAAGGTGAAATCACTACTGCTCTGTGAAATATTTGTTCTAGAAAATACTCTACTAATGTTTATTGCTGTACAGCAGCTCAGCTTAAAAGAGTTAAAATGATACCACCAAAACTGATACCACCAAAAATTAGATTTTAGTAAGAGTTTTGAATTTCAATGGTTTCTGCTCTCAAAAGGTTCTTGGCAGAGAGAGTGGGAAGGAAGGGGATATCTGAGTCCTTTAATACTGTGCAAGGACTCTGCAAAGAGCAGTGGTCACATTTCCTTTATTGCTATTTTAGTCAAGATCTGGTGAATATCACCAGGGGAATTCAGAAATCTGAGCAAGCAAAATTCCCACCCTGATGTCCCAAATGTGCTGTCCCAGAGCTGGGAGGAGGAAGTGCAAAACCAGCCAGAATCTCACCGTAAACTCTGAGTCATTTCCAAAGGCATTTTGAGCTCTGGTTTTTGCACAGCAGGACCTGGAGGCACCACAGGCAGAGAGGATGGTGACATGTATTCAGTGTCCTCATCACTCTCAGACTGCTCCCCAGGAGGCAGTTTTGGTACAGGCAGTGGTCTGGAGGCAGGAGAAACAAGATATAAAACATTTACACCAAATCTAATTAATACCAAGGTGTCCTTTAAAATCCACAGTCACCTCACAGCAAGTCTGTCTAAAGAAATAATTTGGTTTTCAGTTTGCAGCCCACAAGGTCATGATGCAAAAAGGAATGACAATATCATACACATTTATATCACACAAAGCCCCACTCAAAAGTGAATTTATTACAGAGCTGATGGCAACTGGAGCCTGATTCCTATTGCCACAGCCCAGGGGAACTCCCAGCACTCCCCACAGCTCTTTGATTTCAGCCGCTTTCTCTAAATTGTGTTTTGAACCTACCAGAGTTTAAATTCAGACTGGAAGAGTTGTGCCAGTTCTGTTCCTGGCACCCTGCAATTCCCACTCTGTAAGGCATAAAAAATCCCAACAGACCTGGCAGCTAAGGAGTAGATGGCATTGGCAGATGAGGAGGGTTTGATTTTGGGGTGTTCACACTCTGAGGTTGCTGCTGGACCACTGTTGGAGCTCTGGAAGACAAAATTCCAAACCAGGCATCAGAAACAATGCAAGGCCCAGTGTGGCTGCAAAGCCACTCCTTCAACAGCCTCTGTGGGAATGAAGCATCCTCATTTCTTCCACAGAATTTACTGACACCTCAGAAATTTAGGAATTCTCTGACAGCTTTCCCTCAGTGGGGACACTGCAGGGGCTTTCCTGCAGGAAGAACTTCACGTTCTGAGGTTTCAATTCAGCTGAAAAGGCCAAAATGGGAGCCAGGAGGAAAAGGATGCAGACAAGCACACACAACTGGAGACAGGATGACAACTGTGCACGTGCCATTTTCTTAGAAAATCTGGCTAAAAATGTGCTGCTTTCAATTTTAGAAAGCTGGAAGCACTAGAAGGAAAAATTAAGGAAATAGAATCGAGGAAAACAAAACTGCCTGCAATTTCTTTTACAAAGTTGGTAACAGTGTCCTGCAGGTGAACAGACCCAAACTGAACTCAGATTTTATCCAGTCAAACGTCACACAGCTGATGTGGTGGTTTTCTCAGGGCTGAAAAGCCAGCAGAGTAAATCAGAATTTTTCAGAGAATGTGGTGTCTGCAGGGGTCTCAGGACTAGGGAAAGATGAGAATCTTGACTCCATATTCCAGAAGGTTGACTTCTTATTTTATGATATACATTATATTTTAAAACATTGATATATTAAAACTATACTAAAGAATAGAAGAAAGAATTTCATCAGACAGCTAGCAAAGAAAAGAATAAAATGATAATAAAATCTTGTGACTGACTGGAGAGCCTGAGACAGCTGGACTGTGATTAGCTATTAATTAAAAACAACCACATGAGACTAATCAAAGATACACCTGTTGCATTCCACAGCAGCAGATAATTATTGTTTACATTTTATTTCTGAGGACTCTCATCTTAGACAAGATCTTAGCAAAAAGATTTTTCATAAAATATGTCCTTGACAAGAGAACAACAGAAAACATTCTCAGCTTTTCAGCACTGGAGGGTGAACAATGAAAGGTGATCAATGATCAGGCAATTGGGATTTCAACTTTATTCCCAAAAGGAATTAAAGCACCTCCCTTGCCTGGAATACACCAGCTTCTTCCTATGGGGTTCGGCTGTTTGTCTCTGCTCTCACACACGCTTAGGATGGTTCTGGCAGGCTGTGTCTTAAAAGATGAGTCTGGACTCTGGGTTTTTCAGTCTTTAGAATTGTTTATTGTTTCTTATCTATAAAGTCCCTTCTCTGCCCGACTGGGATCTGACCAGCACAGCAGTCAAAGGCACTCTGGCCACCCCCAAGGCGGGCACATCTTTTATAACAAAAACTACGGATATCAGATTTACTTTTTATCCCCAATACCTATCACTCCCCTCACCGGATACACTCTCCCCCCAGACCAATCCCCAAGTACCAACACCACACTAGAAGATGGACGACAAGGAGAAGAAAGAAGAGTCTTGTGACATGCTTTGTTTCCTCCATCTTGTCTCCATAACCCCCCTGTACAAAAACCCCAAAATCTGTAATTTACCCTATAATTATGTTTTCCCTTCACCATTCACACCTGAGTGATTCCCACAGGTTCCATCTCCTCATACATCGGTGGCACATCCCCAGATGGATCAAAATCCATCCACCAAGTGCTTTTGGCAACATTCCAAGGCCCCTGAGCCCCCCAGGGGTTCTCTCGGTGGCTCTGGACATCAGGAGTGATGTGCTGAGTTCCCACATCTTTCCATCTCTCCCATGACAAAACCCCACTCCTCAGTATGAGAAGAAGGTTCCTTTTCTCCCAGATGACCCCTGCCAGGTTGCCCCAGAGCTACTCACCGCGGGGCTGTCCAGGCTGAGCGTGCTGCCCAGCCGGAGGCTCTCAGCCCGGGCCTCCCCCTGCGAGGGCAGCGAGAAGGGCAGCGAGTGCCGGTTGGACAGCTCCCTGCCAGCCCAGGGCTCCGCCGGCGCCTTGGGCATGGGCCTGCCTGGCCAGGGCTCGCCCTGGCGGTTGGAGGGCAGCGGGGGTGGCTTGTCCCTGCTGGGACAGTCGCCCGGGGTGCAGGGCAGGGGCCGGCGCTGCGGGCGGCTCTCGGGGCCCAGGGCGTGCGGGCGGTCCGGGGGCGGCGGCGGGGGCAGGTCCCGGAGCGTGGGGGGGATCGGCAGAGGTTTGTCCTTGTGCAGAGCACCTGGAGCAGCCTGCGGGGAGGAGGGAGCAAAGCAGTGCTTAGCACAGGCAGCCCAGCCAGAAGAGATAAACGGGAGGGAGAGTTTTGGGGTGGTTTTATCTGTTTTTACAAGGAATTATCTCCGAGAATGTGGAGATATCTCCGCACCTTCTGCACAAGCTTGAGGAGATAACACAGGAACTACGTGCACTTCAGCCAGGCTCTGAACACCCCAGATTCCTCTTCTTGAAAGAAAACATGAGCTTACAGCAGCCTTAGATTGGAATCCAAACAGAGCCTCCCCATTATTTTAAAAAATGATTCTATTGTGGTTTATTTGTACAAGTTAACATTCATCAGTCAGTGATGAGTATCCACAGAAATAGGTATTTTCTTCTGCCTGAACTTTCCTAATTTCATTATTTCATCTGAATCAGATGAAGAACTCCTGCTGCATCTCAAGAACCATTAACTTAATGCCACCAAGATCATCCTCCTGCCTTCTGCTGATCAATCAGAAAGCCAGTTCACTTCTCCCTGTCACACACATGGAATTCCTTCCTTCATTTTCTATATAAAAAATGCTCGATGTAAAAATGAGTGCAGAAAAGTTGGGGGAGAGAAATATGATACCTTCTATATCAGCTAGAGCAAAATATGAGGAAAATCCAAAGGGTGCAGGGAGCAGGGGCTGAGGCTGAAAACAGAGAATGTGACAGCAGTAATAATAATTTGGTAGCTCAGGATGCCAGACAGAAAAAGAAGAAAGTACTTGGGGATGTCAGGGAGAGCATGTTGGGCTCCCCAGATTGTTCAAATCACTCTGAAGGGGAAAGGAAGAGGTGTGTCTGACCTTGGAAGTGGTGCCAGGGCTGGAGGCCCCGGGGGCATTGGCCACTCGCTGCTGCAGCAGGTCCAGGCGGGGTGGCACGGGGGGCAGGGCGGCCTGAGGAGCCACGGAGAAGGGCGAGGGAGGGCGTTCCACCTGGGAGAGGAGAGTGGGACATCAGCACAAGGAATTCCTGTCCTCTGGAGAGCCTCTCCAGCTACAAACTGCTCTGTGAGTAACAACTGTCCTCCAGGAATGGAGGACAGCACTTGGAGCAAGCCAAGCTCAGCAGTGAGACACCACTGAAAGGCACACTTAGAAACACAAAGGTGTCCTGATGGAGTAACAAAAATGCAACTTAGAAACATGAAACAAGGTGTTCTGATGGAGTAACAAAAATGCAACTTAGAAACACAACCCGAGGTGTCCTGATGGAGTAACAAAAATGCAACTTAGTAACATGAAACAAGGTGTTCTGATGGAGTAACAAAAATGCAACTTAGAAACCTGAAACAAGGTGTTCTGATGGAATAACAAAAATGCAACTTAGAAACACAAAGGTGTCCTGATGGAGTAACAAAAATGCAACTTAGTAACATGAAACAAGGTGTTCTGATGGAATAACAAAAATGCAACTTAGAAACCTGAAACAAGGTGTTCTGATGGAGTAACAAAAATGCAACTTAGAAACATGAAACAAGGTGTTCTGATGGAGTAACAAAAATGCAACTTAGAAACCTGAAACAAGGTGTTCTGATGGAGTAACAAAAATGCAACTTAGAAACACAACCCGAGGTGTCCTGATGGAATAACAAAAATGCAACTTAGTAACATGAATCAAGGGGTCCTGACGGAGTAACAAAAATGCAATTTAGACACACAAACCCAGCTGCTCTGACGGAGTAACAAACCTGCCTCAGTGGGCCCTGAGCAGGGACGAGCTGCTTTTCAACACCAGAGGGCACAATCTGCTGCAAAGCCTCCTGTCCCTGTGCAAACTGCTTTCACCACACAGCACTGGTGTGCACCAAACCCTCCATTTTTGTCTCTGGAAAGCTGGTTTTTCACTTAACAGAGCAGCACAGTGCCTGTTATTCTCTTTATTTTCTCTTTTTTTACAATCAAAGTTAGTGCTGTTAAATTTTGAAAAGCTTCACAGATGTTTGAGCTCACTAAAGCCAGCAAATACCAACACTGACAAGATGTCACAGGAAGAAAATTGCTTTGCTTCCCCAAAATATGTAAAAAAAGCCCTCCAGGAACAGTGTTTACTGACTGATTAGTACATTATTTCACCGGATGGAAGGTAAAGGGAAATAAGACTCCAGGTAAACCAGAGGTGAAGATTCTTTCTGACTAGGAAATGCAGCTTATTTTAGTTGATTCAGCTATTACAAATTAGCCAAATTCAAACCCACTTCCCTATGCAGTAAAAAAAAAAAAAAAGCAAGAGCAGCAATCAGATTTTGAAATGAGAAATGGAAATGAAATGAAAAAGACGTGCAGGGATCCACAAAGAATGCCTGTGCACAGCTCCTGGAGGGAAGCAGAGTTATCACACCTTTATTAGACAGATTTATCAGCCACCATATAAAAAGCTGACAGCCAAATTGAGTTCCTCAGCAGAACAGCCTGCCCTCTGGCCTGTTATTTATCAGGACCTTGGGAAGGTTGTCTCCATCAGTGGGGAAAAAGGGATGAATTTCTGCTGATCTGGGTGAATTCTGGCTAGGAAATCAAAATCTAACACACAGAGGAGTGTTCCAAACCCAGACCTTCCATTCCAACAGGTCAGGCCAGCTTTTTCACCCCTCTGGGGATTCCTCCAAGACAACACACAAAAGATCAAAGGCTTCAAAGTGTGATCCCAAACTGGCAGTGTGAAATGAGCTCACAAAACTGGACCCAAACCCCTGCTTTCCACAGGGAGCAGGCTGTTTACTGTTACACAGCCTGACAAACCTCCCAGGCACAAATCACTAAGAGAAAACTGCTGCAGAAAAGGCACTGCCACATTTCTCATTTCTTATTTATGACCTTACTTTGGTACCAGCGAGTTCTTTCATCATGAAGAGGGAATCATCAGCTTTGTCATCATCATCATCATCATAATTGGGAGAGGGGGTTCCTTCTGCCCCTTGCCTGGACAATCCTCCTCCTCCCCTGGGATCAAATGGATCCACCACGATTGGCTCGGTGCCTTTGATCTCACAGCGGCAGAAGGGACAGCCTTGGCCTTCAGATTCCTGCAGGGGACACAAGAGATCTGTCACAGCAGCCCTTGGGGGCACACTTGTCACCTGCTCCACAAACAATCAGCTTTTAACCTGCTTTTTGGCAGGCAGCTTTCAACTGAGAGGAACACAAAGGCAAACTGGGCTAGAAATATGGAATATTCTCTACTTGAAGTAGAAAAACAGCACTTAAGGAAGTATGGACAGTTTGTCTTTATTCTATATTAAGAGATCAGGCATCTAAACAGCTTCTGATGCTGTGACATAATGAGACAATGTTTCTGCTATATTCTCTCCACACCTGAACAGTTCTGAGAAGAGAATATCTGCAAAATACATTCTGTATAAGAGTATCTGTAAAAGAAGAGAATAGCTGTAAAAGACCCAGCAGCTGCCCTCAGAGGGATAAAGAAGAGGCCAAGGCTCACCTGCCAGGCTGTGAGACAGGAGGTGCACATCAGGTGCCCACAAGGTTCAATCTTCACATCCTTGTCGTTCTCAGCACAGATTTTACACAGCTGGAATGTGGAGCCCATCTCACAGTACAGCTCATATTGTTCCTGAGGAAAAGACAGCATAAATCACAGCATAAATGCAAAGATTTCACCACCATTTTACATGCTAGATGCATCTGTCAAGCTCTGGAAAAAGTGGAATTCAAATTATCCACTAATTTTCATTTAAGCATCCCAAGAAAAGCAGGGTTCAAGACATGTTGATGTTGAATGGCAAAAAAAGCATCAATGTTGGCAGAACATTCTAGAAATAAACCCTTAAAATCTGTCATTGCAATCTCACCTGCCCATCCCTATCACACAGATTTCTGAATTCCTGTGGAATACTGCAGCACTAAAAACAAGTGTGACAGAACTGGGTGAATAGCTAAGGAGGGTGGAAATCAGGGAGAAAGGCAGAGAGCTAGATGGAATGGAATATTTTACTCACCTGTGTCACTTTAATGTGGTCCTGAGGTGTGGGCTCACACAAGCCAGTCAAGTCAGGATTCTGATTCCGGCCATCAGGAAATAAATAACTGGAAGAAGTTGGGAGAAAAAATCTCTCTGAATGTGCCTGTACACACATGTGCACACACAGATCTAAGGTTTCTTTTGGAGGTGGGAAGGGAAGAAACAACGAAGGTGAGAAGCAAGGGGTGAGATGTCAAGGTATTCTGAATTCTAAAGTTTTGGAGGAATTTTATGATTGGACCAAAATTGAACAGGTTATTCTTAAAAGTATTGGTTCAAATTAAGGGAGAAAAAAAGGGATTTATGAGAAGGGAAACACTGGTGCACATTCATCATCTGCTCCTACACAGCTCTGCAGGGCAAAGACAGCTGTCAGTAACTCCTGAGTGCCAAAATATTTCAGCAATGACTTATTCCACCGACAGCAATGGGGCATTCAAATCTTCACTGCTTTGTTGTCCTAATTTTTATAAAGTTACTTACAAGCCTTCCCTGAAGCCATCAATCAGTGCTTGGAAAAGAGGTTTGTTGTGGGGGATTGTCTGGAGAATGTTCCCATCTGCAGTGACGTAGCCAATGGCCCACTGACCCAGGCGGGTACAGCTCAGTCGGAAAATGTAACTAAAAACACACAAAGGAAAAGAAACCTCAGCTTGGAACAGACTGAAAAGATTCAATGACAAGTAGGCAGCCTTTGTCTGGCCATATCAAGACAGTAAATAAAATTAGTAGGAATAACTTGATGATTTGTAGCAGCTTTCCTCAACTGAGGCCCAGGCAGTTCAAAGGGGAACTTTGCAATATGATACAAAATGAGAAAAGAATCCAACTGGCCTCCAGGTGAAATTAAACCCAGAATCCAAAGCAAGAGGAGTTAACATCCTTAAAACCATTTGTTTCAAATCAGCTTTGAAAAAGCCAACAAACAAACAGACTACAGGAGGTTTCCATGTTTCAAAGCAGCCCAGAAGTAACCACACAGGCTGCAGAAAGGAACACAGATAATCTGTCAGCCCTGCTGCAGTCAGTGGTGGCAGCCAGACCCTCCCTGCTGGCTGAGCTCTGTCTCACCTGCCAGGTTTGTGAATGAATTTCTGCAGCCTGGCCTTCACCTCGTCATAGGTGAGGAATGCCATATAGCCAGGGTGAGTCACTGCCAGGCTGTTCCAGTTCCTCAGCAAAGATGACCAGGGCTGGGGAAGCACCAAAGACACAAATTAACCACACGCTCCTAGAAAGGGTTAATACTCCTGAATCAAAGGGTTCTGCAGTTAGAGAAACATGTTTCTGTTCCACCACAAATCCAGCAGAGAAACCAAAATATTCATTCCCATGCAGCACTTGGCAGTTGAGTTTGTTGCTTGTTTGGGATAAAATTATCACCTAAGACAGACCTTAATCAAAACTCCTTTAATAAATACAAAAGGAGAAGTCACTGAGGTCACAGCTTAAGAATAGCCATCAATTGTGCTGCTTCTGCAGAGAGAATGACTCATTCCCCAGACAGGGATAAAGGCAGGAGTTTAATGAGATTATGCAGAGCCCAGGAACCATGACTGCTCTGCTCTCCAACACCGACTTCCTGCATGGCCTGGGGACAGTGACCTCCCCTCTGTGTCTGAGGTCCTGAGGACCTCCCCACTGTCTGTAACTTGTGACTGCTCCTCACCAACCCAACCTCAGTGGGTGTGGCAAGGACTGTGGCTGGTCTCAGATCTGAATGAAGAAAGCAGCACACACTTCTCAAATATTGCTTAAAATGATGCCCCAAAAGTCACAACAACCATTTGAAACCCCTCAGTCCTGAGAAGGGCTTGGGTGTGTAATTCTCACCTGATTTTTCCAAGCTTTTAAACTCATCTACAGGAAGGTACCAGCACTCCCTAAGAACTCTGCAAGTCCTGGAATTTGCAGCAACTCTTGACTTGTTCTTTATGTACAACACTTGGAAAAAAGTGCTGAATGAGATCAGCTACATTGCAACACCAAACATGGGAATTTTTCATCTAGACATATCTTAATTACAACCCACCCCATCACATGGGAAAAGGCAAGTCAGAGCCAAAGAAGTAAGTGATTGTTCTTGTAAATACCCAACTGTACAATCAGAAGCTGTGTTTTTGAATTTAGCACTATTAAAGACTGTGGGGAAGAATTTTACCTATTGTTAATATCCCTTCAGTGATACAGAGATTTCTCACACACACAGACATGATCACAACATCCTGGCTGGGGCAGTTCAAAAGATAGGAAGCCCAAATTTCCATGCTTGAACTCCATCCTGAACAACCCCCCTCCATGGAAAATAAATCTGACAATAAAGAAAGGGATGAGGGAAGACAGAGTGATGAACTAAGCTTCACATTTCCTGGCTTGCAGAAGCTGTGTCAGAGCTCCAATCTCAAAGTGACCTTTGAAAGAGAAAACCTGATTCATGGCAGGATGCTGAATGTGCCTGGGAGTTGCAGTGTATATTTAGGGATTTTTTTTTATTCTACAGCCAGAAATATCAAGCACTTTTACTGCAATCTGGGGTCTTAAGTATTACTCTTTAAGGGATGGAGGGCAAGACAAGCAAATCCCATAAAATCCCATACAGCACAAATAATGAGTGTAAAATATTGCCCTGGATAAAGAAGAGTATAACACTGAGACACTTCAAGTGATTCCCATTGCTCAGTTCCCACCTGGAAGAGTCGTGTGAAGATGTCAAACTCAAACACAGAGATGTAGTCATTGCAGGTCAGGTCAATGGTTGACTTGAGGGCCATGGCCTCCAGGCCAGAGCTGATGGGATGCACCTCGTGCAGGGCCTGGCGAAAACTCTTCCAAGGAACAATGGTCCTGGGGAAAGCAGGGAATGGCAAATGTCTGAGCACCACCAGCACCATGCACACAGCCACACCTTCTCTTTGTCAGCATCCATGTTGTGATAACAGACAGAGGAAAATCAAAAACAGCCACACGAGGTTTATTCATGTCACACAAAAAAAAACAGATTTCTTGGTACTGCAGGAAATCAGCAGCTAAATGGAATTATGGCAATTTTCTCTGCACATGCAAAATTTTGGAATTAGAAGCCCCCCTCTGGTTTCTCTTTTTCTTTTCTCTGCAGTCCTACCACAGCATCACTTGATAATAATTTCACAGGGCTGCAGCTGGCAGAGAAGAAGTTAAGTCTAGATGGTTTAAAAAAATCCTGCAACCAACTCTCTAAAGAAGGATTAACTGGAGAAGGAAGATAATCAGAAGCCAAAACACAGGCTCCTGCTTAAAGGAATATTTTCCTTCTTTTAATAAATCAAGTGGCATAGAAACACAGAGAGAAAATGCCTCACTTCAGACAACTGTGCTATTCATGAGTAAATACATTATGGCTTTTTCTTCTGACAGCTACTAATTAAACTCTTTAGGTGAAATACCTCAGCTCCCCCAGTTTGAAAGCAGTACCCAATCCATTAACTTTAATCCCCAAACATTGCTGTGAACACCTCCATGGTTCATTTGGTCAGTGTTTCATTAGATACAGAAATTAAACCTGACATTTCAGCAGTCTGCACACAAAGGCTGCTGCATTTCCCTTTCCCCTTCACTCTTAGAAAAAGCCATTTTGCAAACAGAAATTCAGAGAAGAAGAGAGGTGAGTAAATGATTGGCAAGACTAATTGGAGGGAAGATGAAAAGAATATAATATTATGGCTTAGCTAAAGAACAGCCCATGTTGGGGGCATGGTAACCTTTGGAAGAAGAAAGGATTATTTTGCATAGCTTGTAGAGCTTACTTAAAAGTTAAAGAATTAAATTAAGGAGAGGCAAATTTAAGCTGAAAATCAAGGAAAACACTGTGACCATACAAGAGTCTCCTGGGGAAACTGGGGAAAGATTCATCACTTGACACATTTAAAACCAGACAGGACAAAAACTGGGAAATTTAATGCAGGAATAATTCCTCACCTCAGCCCAGAGATGGACCAAGTGACCAGCAGGTCTCTCCCATCATTTATTTTAACCTGACAAAGCCCTTCTTGAAGGGCCAAACAGAATTCTTCAAAACACTGGGTGCAATTTGCTCCCACACCTCAATTTTTAAGCACAGTTAGAAACTTACTTTTCACCAAAAGCTTTTCTCCAAAATTCTGCAGCATCTGCCTTGGTGATCCGGAACGTGTCCCCCTGGAAGAGGCCACTGGGGAAAATCCCTTTGAGTTCTGCCAGCATGTGGCTGAATATCAGGGACAGTTTGGTCAGGTTCCTCCTGCAAAGGACCACAAAAATTGTTTCTTTTAGATAAAAAAAAAAGAGTTGAGCATTCCAAACAAAGCAGAACCAGCACTTATTGCAAATCAAGAATGACCCCAGCATGCAAACCCCTGATTTGGGGCTCTCTTTCAAGTGTTCCCCCAGCATTTAGAACATCCAAAACATGGGAACTACCAGCAAGGTCTGTGTTTGCCAGGACATAGTTCACAATGACAATATTCCACAATGACAAACTCTGCATCATCTCTTTAAGGGGGGGAGGCAAAAATCCTCCCATGGAAAAACACACTCACAGAAAATGTGCAAAACCAATACTCAGACCTCACCTACTGAGTAGTGAAGACAAAAACTCATCAGGTTTGGGTCTAAAAATTCCTTTTGAGAGCACATAAAACTACTCCTGGCCCAGACAATGGGAGCTGAATGTCTTTGCAGGTCCCCAGAGGCTCCCAACACAAAAGATTTGCTCAGGGAATCTCTAGCTGATCCTAACAGACCCAAGCTCTCAAGCGAATGCAAAAACACCTGCAGGTTTTTCCTAAAATGGTCACAACTTACACACAAAAGCTCCCAAACATTGTGTTTAATTATCCAATTTCAATTACAGCTGGGACCTCAAGTCCCTTCTCTGCCTGGTGCCACTGAGACATCAGGAGTGCTCTGTTCCCTTTTTGAAGCTGGAGAAGAGAATAGATATTTTCTATTATTCTATTCACCAGAGACACCTCTCTCTCACTCCTTTATCCAAAGAAATATTCCAAATATTCTCCTCCACTCCACCGATAGGAAAAGTTCCTGAAAAGAGACAGGGATCTTTCTAGGCCAGAGGGGTTTTTTTCACCCCCACATCATGTGCTTGTAGGTAAAAGAAGGAACTGGCATCATGTGGGGAAGAACAACTTGTGAGCAGTGCCCAACACACCAGAGCTGCTCAGAAACCACCCAGGCATGGCACAGACTCCCTTGTGGCACTGATTATTTAAATGTTGAACCACAGAGGGAGGGAACATCCCTGGCCACATTGGATTTTTTTCTTTTCCCATCTCTCTCCCTGAGTTTGCTGCTGTTACAGAAGACTCTTGTGTCTGGCAGCAAACTCCACTGCCCCAGGCTCCAGCCTTTCACCAGTTCCTGGTGTTCTGGCTGGATTGGTTCCTGTTCACTTGATCTTGGATGTTTTTCACTTGCTCCAAACATGATATTGCCACTGGAAGGACTTATCCCATTCATGGGCCTGATTGCAGGACTGACCTCCAGCCTTCCCCCAAAAATTCCCTGGGCATTTGGGACATTTCCCACATTTTCACAGGGTCTAGACTCAACTGGAAGTGACCATATTGCTTGACATAGATTCTAGTATTTCCTCAGCCCCTCATGAGCCCTTTCTCCACACCCTGACAGTCTGGGTAGATCAGAAGGGCCCAAAACTCTAAATTTTCTCTAACAGCAGTTCTTTCCTCCCCCTTCTTTATTCAGCTACATTTTCATTTGTGTGCAGCAATGAAAGCTGCTCAAAGTGTTTATGGAAAACACCAGCTACACAAAGAACTCTGGTTTTTGTCACTTCATACGTGTCCAACAACAGCAGGTGCTTGGGATTAACAGAAGGAAAAGCCCCCAGCTGCTGCTCCCCGAGCTGTCCCATTCCCCAGCTGTCTCTGGATGTGTCACACACTCAAACTGGGTATTTTGAAGCAGTTCCACAGTCTGGGTTTGGCATGTTAAGTAATCCAAAGCTGTTCATTTCTCTTTGCATTTCCGAGGGGAAGGCTCAGATTCTGAGCTGGTGGTACAGGGAAAATAATTTGACTGTAAATTCCCACAGCAGATCCCTCCCATGGAGATTCCCACCATGTCCCTGCAATGCCTTTTTCTGACAAACATTAGAAAAATTGCAAATCAGAGGTGTGGAATTCTGAAAGCACTCACTCTCATAAAAAGGCAAAAAAATTAAGAGGACAGTTTGTATTAGTGCAAGAAAAAAAAGCCAACACCAGGCTGTTATCAATCATTTAATCTACAACCCAAGCAAAAAATTATGGGCTTTTTATAACTGAGTTTATAAAAATAAAGGCTTTAACAAACCTGCTAATGATTTTGTACTCTCCTATTGCTGCCCAGCACAATGTGGGGAAATCTGTGTATGACAGAAAAGCACTTTGATGGGTTTCTGACCCTGAACAAGTGCATGCTTCAAACAAAACACTGCAAGAAGCCAGGGAATATTCCTGGGCCCAGTTGTTTATCTCCTGCCTCAGCTGAGCTCCAGGAAGTGCTTGCACTCAGCTGAGCACATCAGTTAGTGAGAGAAATAAGAACTTCCTCAGGCTTAAGGATGGATAAACAAATGATTTTACAGACACACGTTGAAGGACTTGGTTTCCAAAACCAGCTGAACATTTTAAATTCTCAAGGTTATCATATTTTCTTTACAAATATCCAGCCATATTGTAAGTAAATAACAGCAAAACCCACAGGAAGTGAACATAAAGAGCAGCAAATTGCAAAATAGTTTGTGTTACTGGCTTTTACATACAGCAAATAGTTACCAATCCTATGCTAAAAGGACAAATATTTTCTTTACTTTAACAATTTACATATTTGTAAATTTACACAGACCAAATAAACACTTGCAATTCTAAAGAATATTTTTATTGCCATGTCAAAGCTTGCTGATGATTCTGTTTTATTTTTAGTAACATCAGAACTGTCCTTATTGCTATTGCTTCAACTAAGCAGATGTGAATGTACTCTCAGAAAAAGGGGCACACATTCAAAAAACATTTATGGCTCTTAGACTGAAGATGCCCAAACAGTTTTGACCACAAACCTCCAGCAATGTTCCATTTTTTTAAATTTTACCTAAACACAGTAATGCACACAAATCTGTCACCGAGGGCTCCACCAGAGACAAGTTAAAGAACTGAATCTTACAAGTTAAAATTAAATATCACAAGAATTAGTTAAAATTATATCTTACAAGTTAAAGACTGAAATTCCAAGCCCAGTTTGGGAAGAGCTGAGTGCAGCACCTAAATCCTGCTGCTGGGGAATTTAAACACCTGCCAGCCAAGCAGAGCTGAAAACGTTACCCAGGGAGCTCAGGCCAGCTCAGAGCTGTCCCCAGAGTGTGCAGGCAGCTGCAGGAACACCTGGGCCAGCTTCAAAGAGCCACAGCCTGGTTCTGTTCTGTGCTCACAGCCCCAGCCGAGGTGGGATTTCACAGCCCCCAGTGCTTTCACACATACGTGCAAAGCCTTCGGTTTGTTATGGTTGGAAATAACAAACCAACATGTGAAAATGTCAAAAGGTAAATATTCTTTCCACTGTGTGCAGCAGCCAAGTGTTTCACACATGGTGAGGAACACCTGCAGCTGGAGCATGGAGGGATCAGTGCTTGTGCACACACAGGGAGCTGAGAATTGGTTCTGGAAGCATCCAGAGCTCCAGAGCTGCTCAGCTCAGCCCCTCTGCCAACCCCCAGCACCCACCGGGCTCAGACCTTTGGGGAACCAAAACCAGCATGAAGTAAGAGTGATCCTTCAGTCACCCCCTCCTTCCTGCCCTGAGCCCCCTCTGCTGAGGTTCTGCTCTTCCTCCCTGCCCCAGGAGGGGTTTGGGTTTGCTCCACACATTTCTGTGGGGTTCAGGAGCAGAAACTTCCAGGTGCAGCCCCCACTGCCAGCCCCAGCTGGGGGTTCTGGTGGTGTTGTCTCCCTCCCCCAGACCCTCAGCAGATTTTTCTTTCCCAATTTCCTGGACAGAAGTTCTTCCACTGTATGGGCTGCATCTTGGAAAGCCATTAAAGGTTTGGTTTAATCAGGGCTGTGTCTCTCAGCCACGTTGACACAATTAGTTAAATTAATGTGCTTTGTGACTAAATGCCTTTTCCCCTCAAGGCAAAGTTAACGTGGCACAACCATTTCTGCCACTGCCAGCTATGATTTTTTTCATTTTCTTCCAGTATTTCTCACCTCCTTCAGAGCCACCCAGCTGACACAATATAATTTAGTTCCTCACATGTAGCAAGGATCAGTTCCACAGGCTGATTTAGTCACAATATTGTGCTCACATGCCATCATTGACTGTCGTGTCTGTAAAGCTCATTCTGCTGAAGGCATGTTGCAAACACAGAGGAATTATGAGCTGTAGCACAAGAAACCAACCTCAAAATGCTTCACTCCTCTGTAATTACTGTCCTTATTTCTTATTCTGACACTCTTGCCATCAGATTCTGTTTAGGTGGCACAGATAGCATCCACAGGATAAGGTGCAAGCTCCACTACTTATGAAAACATCAACCACAAACCCACAGGTTTTTTCCTATAACTACATCTTACAATTTTATAATTAAAGATCTAAAAAAAAAAAAAATTAAAAAAAAAAAAAAAAAACCCCAAACCCCAAACAGTCTTTTAACGACTCCAACAAGTAAACTGCACCTTTCAGAAACCACAAAGATGTGAGGCTCTCATGTCACAGGGGCTTTCAGATGCACCAGGCATGAGCAGTTTGATTTCAGCAGAGAGTTTGATATGCCTGGCTTCAAAAAGAAGAACAGTCTGATGCTGTTCTCCCACCCCAGCCAGGAGTTTTCTGTGTGCTGGTGATCACAGAAGCAGGGAGTGGAAGTGCTCGAGGTGATCCCAAGCTGTCTTTGTAACCCTGAGGCAGCTCAGGCTCCTCTGATCAGGTTAAAAATAGAAACAGCGGAACTACTTTCAACAAAACTTGCAACACAGGAAGTGAATGAAATTCCACTTAACTATTGCTGGCTCAACAGAAGGCACCTTACACAGCCAGGCTCTGTAACATTCACAGGAATCCCTCAGAGTGACTACAAGAATGGATTCACATTACATTTACTGCTTGGTCTATAGAATTTTTCACCATCAGCTCCTCCTTTTTCAGTGCTTTAGGTATTACAGGACAGTTTCCTTATGCTCTGCTGGACCCTGGCACTTTTCAGGTCACATAAATATATTTTAACACCTTGAGTTCTGAGAGCAGAGCCTGCCCATCACTTCAAAGATAACACATAAATCACCCAAAACCATTATATATTTCTATCAGTATGCAAATGGCTGTGGCTGATGGGAAGCAGAGAGGACATCAGGCCACTGTGCTGACCACAAGGACCAAACCAACTGACCTTTAAAGGACCTGGAATTATGATTTTTGGCACAAGTGTTGGTGTTACATTATTTTTTCACCGTTAAGAAGCTAAAAATCCACTTCTAAAATTTAAATTTTAGAGATTATGCTTTAAAGAGAGGAATACATTTGGTATTATTAATGGCCTTTAAAGAGCTCAACACATATTCAGAGGACTGACAAGGTAAAGGATAAAACTCTCACTTAGGTAACAAATTCATTTATTTTACCAGATTCAGGGGATTACACAGCAAACATACTGCTCAGGACACTTCTCATTATGCCTCATTTTGTGCTCTGTGCACTGGAATAAAAATTTGTATTTCAGGAGCTATTTGCAGTAGTTAAAGAGAAAAACAGAGCACAAAAGCCCTGACTCCAAATCAAGGGAGATCCCATATTTCATGATTCATCTTCACCATCTCAAAAGTGGATACCAAGTGGGATTGACAAGGAGCTGGGGTAGACATTAAAAATATCTCTATTCTAAGGAAAAATATTCTTTATTTTAGGGTGGGCAGGCCCTGGCACAGCTGCCATCCCTGGGAGTGCCCAAAGAACAACCTGGGACAGTGGGAGGTGTGACAGGGCATGGGATGGGCTAAAATCCAACCCCAGAAACCCCAAATGTGGCATGCCAGCCCCAAACAGCCCAGCCAAGCACCCAAGAGACAGGCACAGTTGCCAAGTAGCAGCAGCAGATTTTTGCCAGCGTGGAGAAATCCATCACATTTCCAAAGATAATTACTACAAATGAACCGACGTGCTTGTAATTCCACCCACAACAGCAAGTCCACAGCCTCCCATAAAACTCTACAGTTTTATAGGCTCTGAGAGGAAAGAAGAATAAAAATCTTCCTTCCTTATTATGCAATCCTCTGAAATCTTGCATTTGTCCACAAATTGATTTTCAAGACGGTGGTCCAATTTTAGACAGAAAGAAAACGATAATGAATGCAAGCTTAAGCCAATTATGCTAAGTGTTACTTAAGTTCCAAAACTATCACCTAAACTGCAATTTAAAACCAAATTAGAAAGAAATAATTCACATTCCTCCCCTCCAACAACATTTACATGATAATGAATTTCTTCTTGGGTAATAAGCAGTTAGTTAGTGTTCATATGCTGGAGCCTGGCAAGGAAACCTTTCTTGTGGGCAGCTTTGGAGCCTGTTCTTTTCTTTAAGATGTTCTAATTTAAATGCAGATGTAGACTTCACACTAGTGGGTTTTGTTTAAAAAAAAAAAAAAAAAAGTGCTGCTGTATTAGAAGGAAGTGACAGAAAGAGGACTCACACACATCATTTGGAGTTCCACATTTTGCACTATCTCCTTTTCCCTGGGCAGGAATGTGTGCAAGAGGGCTCAAAGATGAGATGAGAGCACCAGCCCCCCTCCTCCCAGTGGGTTTTCTGGTTCAGGGTTTAACACAAGTGTTTTCCAACTTTTTCCTCTTTAAATTCCAACCTTTTTTTTCTTTTTTTTTTTTTCCTCCTCCAAGTCATTCTTCATGTACTTCCTTCCCCTTCAGAGATATGCATGGTCATTTCCAGGAGACATTAAACTTTTTCCTGTGTCAATTAGTGAGTCTTAACATTGAGCTGGAGAAGAATATGAAATCCTGCTGAGCCAGCATCCCCATAGCTGTTGTCAGAAGAACAATTAAACATGGACCAGCTTCCCAAAGCTTTTTTTTTCACCTCCATGCTCTATGGAAAAAGTTTCCTTTACTCCCTGCTTAACCCCGTTTTCTCTACAGATATATTTATTTTTTTAACTGGATTTGTTAACAGTTTGTTTCCCACAGCTGAACTAGAAAAATATCTTGTGCCACTCCTTAAACATCCAGTCCACATCCTGAAAAATTATTTCTCCTCGCTCACCCTGCAGCTTCCATAGCTGTGCTCTAATGTGGAAACATTTGCAGGGCTCTGATTTTATTTAGAAAATAACCTCTCTGAATTTTCCCTCCTTATAGACTGGTTTAACACAATTAGTAAATTTGATTCTTTGGTGAAAAATGGACTCTTCAGCCTAATTAATCCTTTCCCAAGGAACAGACAATTCCTCTACCTGTCTCCTGACCAACAAGCTATTTTTCACTTCTGCCATGTCAAGTATAATCTATTTACACAACTGCAAAACCACTGCTGCAAGAAGTAATTTATGTAGTGTGGAAAGCTGACAAATTACAGCTCCTCTGTGCAAGCAAGAGGACTGAGAAGTAAAAGCTTCCTGCAATGGAAACAGGAAAAAAAAAAAATAGTCCAGCAAAACCACCAAGCTTCTAAATGAAACTGAAATTGAGACCTGAGGCAGGTTCAGCCTGCTCAGAGTAAGAATGGCACTGTCAAGCAATGCAACCATCACATTGCAGGGGAAAATAGGTTTATTTCATCTTTTTGTTGATGTTAAAAAGGAAACTCAAGGAGTTCCCAATAGAGAAGTCACATGTTTACCCCTGGATCTATAAAGAAAAGGAAGCAGCACCTCTGGAAATGAGCTCAGCCTCAAGAATTCCTAATTACTGCACACAGCCAACAAATCATTGGATCATTTGCCTTTACCCTGTTACAAGCAGACAACAAAATATCCAAAATTACTAACTAGAAACACTACTTGTTCCCAAGCCTGCAGATGTTACTTTCAGCTATCAAAACTCAGAGGAGCAACACAGTATCTCCAATTAAACCCCCAAGTTACCAAGTTGCATTTGATCTACTCCCTAAAATTCAGTTTTAAACAGTAGCCAGAAGTTACTGCTCCTACCTATCAGTGAGGAAATGCACCCAGAGCTTTAAAAGCACCCTCAGCAGCATGAATTTTTAAACAGACATGGAAGTGAGCTAAAGCAGAATTTAAATAGCATCTTGAAAGCTCTCCTAACAAAACAAGTGAGCTCTCCTCACAAAAATCACAGCGTGAGTTTAAGGCAGGAGAGGTACAACCATGGTTAATTGATATATTTATAGTCTGAAGCACTGCACACCAAAACCACGGAGCCACAGAGACCTCCCAAATGTCTGAGAGGAAATACACAAAGAGGAGGTTGGAAATAACAGGAATGGAAGGGTGGTGCTCGAGTGATCCTACTGCAGTCACTTCTCATGACTGGGCTGGAGGAGCAAACACCTTTCACAGTGCTCATGCAAATGTCACAATTGTGCCTTTTGCTTTACACCAAGAGCCATTTGGGGGAGAAAATAAGGTCATACACAGCAGGCAGCAAAATGAATGCAAAGTCTGGAAGAGAGGAGGAAAAAAGCTTCAAGAACAGCAGAGACAAAAAAGTCAGAAAAGTCAAAACAACACATTTATCAAATTTTAAAGTCCTGCTTTTAAAACACTGCAGACTAATGGGCACAAACCTGCATGAGATCAAGAGCAAACTAGATTATATCTATCTACATATATTTATATTTATATTTACACACACATATACCCACTGCCATGAGTACATTCCCAGTGAATACCAGATTCAGGTTCTGTTTGTTTGCTTTACAGACTGCTGACCACCTTCCAGAAAGCTTCTCCCACACTTGGAGCATTTGAATTTATTAATGTATTCATAAATTATTATTTATTTTGAATTTAGTAATTCTTACTAAAAATATTAGTATTTTTCTTCAGCTCCTAGCAAGGTGAGAAAATGTCAGTTTCTCCACCTTAGATTAGAATACATATTTTATATCTATGGGTGAATTTATAGCAGAAATTAATTTAATTAACAAATAGCACTGAAGTATTGGGTTCCAAGAGCTCCCACAACCATGAAATCTGGCACTGGCAGTGCAGGATTTAAGAGAATCCCCAAATCCAAACCCCTCATTCTTTGTGTAGGTGTCTCTTGAACTGGTACACAAATCACAGGCACTGGCTGCTCTACTCTTGTCCTTTTTTGTGACAAATTAAAGAATTGAGAATGCTCCCAAGCTCAGCACCAGCACCAGGAAAGGCTCTCTGGTGTTACCCCTCTAGGACCAAACAGCCCCTGCTGCTTCCTGGGCTGTGCAGAAGCAGAGGAAGATGCCATCAGTGTGGCCAGGATGTGATGCTGGTTTAATGCCTGTGTTTAACACAAGTCTCCCCACAGTTCCTTCCCTGCTCAAGCTGTTTATTCATAAATGGGACAATTAGCAATTCCCCCAGGATTGCCATGCCTGCTGTGAGAACTGCAGCCTCTGCTGCACTCCTGACATTGCCATCTATCAATCTGGATTTCCCCTGCTCCCTCCAGTCAATTAGCTGGATTACAAACCAACTAGGATGATTAACCCCCTGGAATTACTTCTCTTTGCTCCTCTCTGAAAAACCAAGGCACTGGAGGTGGGATTTTGGATTCATGACTGACACAGCCACCATTTACTCATCAGATGCTCCAGATTTATGACAGATCTCACAACACACACACAGTTAACAGCACTCCAGAAAGAAACTTCCATTTCTTAATCCATTCTTCAACACAGGCAGTAGCAATCCAAGCAGCACCAGCAATGCCTTCTGGAGCCACTGTCACAGCCTTTGGTTGGAGCTCAATATCATGGAATATGCTACACAGAGTTCAATATTAAACCAGAAACATGTGCCAACACTTTTCCCCCTTCCAGTAATTCCAAGCTGTTGCCAGGCTGTTAACCACATTCTCCCCAGGGCAATTATGTTCAGCCACTGGGTGGTTTTCACATTTTTCCACCTTTTTTTTTTTTTTTTTAATTCAACATCTACTCCAAAAACCTGAAATGAGTTTAGTGTTACAAATGTATATCTCTGCCTGTTAGACCTTGCACAAATGTGTAAGATTCATCTTTCCCAGAGCTTCACTCTGCTCTCACCTTGTCTTTCCTTCTCTTCAAGCTGAATGAGGAAACACCTTCTCAGGTACTAAACTCATACTATTTTGCTCGAGAGAGCTTTATATTCAGCAAGTGCAGTTTCTACCTCCACCTACCCCTTTTTGAAGTGCTGTTCACCATGAAGATGCCCCTTGACCTCAGCTATGCCTTTGTACAAAATGAAAGACAGATCTACCTTAAACACAAAGCTTCCAACGCATTCAATTCCTCCAACAAACACCTGAAACCATTTCTCCCCGTTACCTAGGCTGGGAGTTCTCCTCGTACATCCTTTCCTTGCCCTCCTTGAAGAGGCTGATGGTCTGCTTGGTTTTTTTCATCAGGTTCTCCATGAAGACCCTGAAATACTCGTTCTCACCCAGGGTCTCCATCTTGCCCTCGTAGCGGGACAGGATGGTGCGCAGGTGCTGGTAGGTGTCAGGCAGCAGGTCCAGGATGTAGGGAGGGCTGTTCTTCAGGGCCAGCTTGGGGTTTTGGCACAGACGTACCACCTGTGGGAATGGAGAAAGCAGCTCTGTGAAAACTCCAGGAGAGGAGCACGACCAGGGGTTAAACGCAGCTCGCTGTCGCAAACACATTTGCTGCAACAAATCCCATTTGTGGGGCAAGTCCAGATGGAATCACAGAATCCCAGAATCACTGAGGCTGGAAAAGACCTCTGAGATCGAGTCCAACCTGGTCCCCACCTCACAGATCGACCTCTGAGATCGAGTCCAACCTGGTCCCCACCTCACCAATCCAACCAGAGCACCCATATCCAGGCATTCCTTGGATACCAACTCCTTGGGCAGTCCCTTCCAAAGCCTGACCTTCCTTTCCATGGAAAAATTCCTCCTGATGCCCCACCTGAACCTTCCCTGGTGCAGCTTGAGGTCCTTTCCTCTTGTCCTGTCCCTGCTTGCCTGGGAGCAGAGCCCATCCCCGGCTCACTAAAAACTTCCAGGGAGTTTTAGAGTGGTCAGGTCTCCCCTGAGCCTCCTTTTCTCCAGATGCTGAGCCCAGCCACCATAAAAGAATGCAATTTCTGGGCTGAAGTGCATGCGGACTGATGAAACTCATGATAATAAATTTATGTGACAGGGGAGGGGAAAGGAAGCCACTTCACCATCCGCCATGGCCAAATGTTTCCATTATCTAAACTCAGAGAATTAAAGGGAGAGTTGATGGCAAAGCAGCCATTGAAAAAATTTAGTAGTGAGCTTCCAGTTCTAGAAAGAGCTGGAATTAAAGTTGTGAGGTCAATTTTGTATCAAGTTTACAAGGTAAGAAGCAGCAGTCTAACACTTCTATATTCTGTGATTTCCAGCAAACCTGAGCACAAAAAGCAGAGACACTTTCCTAAAGTTCTCCCCTATAATGAATATTATCTGGCTGCTTAACACCCAGCATATAAATGAGGTCTAAACTCATGACACTGAGGGAATTACAGATATCAAACAGTGCCGAATGCAAAACTTGAGTAAAGTGGATAAGAAAAAGCAAAAAGAACAGTTTAACAGCCTTTTGCAGCACTTCATTTCCACAAAACCTTGTGAAACCTTCAAGAGGAATTGAGCAGTTCCCTACAGTGCAGGCTGAAATACCTACTTCCTTTAAATATAGATGGTAAACAGAGTCATTCCTTCTGAAACACTGCTTCAGCACTTCACTTTGCCATTTAGGGTATGTGCAAAAAGCAACCTTGTGAAGTGACACCTCCAATTTTATCTGACTTACAGCAGTGCCTGTACCAAGAGCTGACCTGAGAAAAGTTCAATTTCAGCCAAGAAAAAGGCACACAGTGTATCAAAACTCCAACCAGAAAAATCAGACTGCTGGTAAAAAAAACAAACACCTAAAAAAGCCTCTGCAAGAATACATGGGAAAAACAAACTACCAAAACTTTCCCTCCATTTTGAGGAGGCTGCCAAGGCCTTAAGATAAAGAGATGGATGGCCAGACAGCTGATTTAGTCAATTGATGCTGATGCCTCAACTGCTGCTTCCTTGGAGCCTGTGAACATTGTACACTGAACCATATCAACAAATTGAGTCAACACATTTGTCCCCTGAAAAAAATTAGTTTCACTTTGAGCATGAATAGTTTCTAAATATGCTCCTCAGACCCAGCTGAGCTGTGCTCTGGGCAGCAAAACCTTTTCAGCAGAAATTGTTTATTATACAGTGGGTTGAAAACCCTAACAAACACGGTCAGCTCTGAGGAGGAAGCCACATGAAGAAAGCAGAGCCTGCACTTCCCTCAGCCTGCTGGAAATAGAGAACAATTTGGCTGTTACACTTTGAAAATACCCAGCTATGGGAGCAGCAGACCTGCTGCATTTCAGACTTTGATATCAATTAAAACAATTCCCCCACAGCAGCAGAGAATTCTGCAAACTGCTCACTCCCAGAGCTCCTGCAAAATGCTTCCCAAGAAGTAGATACCTCAGTTAACAGAAAGGTCAGAACTGCTGGTATTTTATTATCAAATCAGCTTCTTTATTTAACAAGCAGACCAAAATTAGCTAAGATGAGCAGTTAAACAAAAGTGCATAACTAAGAACTGCTGCCTCCTCCCAAGAGCAAACTTGGGGCTTTTATAACACAGCAGCAACAAAAGTGGTGGCATTTTCCTTGTTTCTCTACGTGTGCACTTGCAGCATCATGACAACATCCAAAGGAATGTTCCCAGCCCTGGGAACAGCTGCCCCTCAGCAGCCTTCCACAGGGACCAGCAACGTGGAAGGAAATTGAGCAAAAAGCAGAAAAATATTTTTTTGTTTAGGTGTGATGGCAACGAACAGAAGAAATCCACGGTTTTAAATTATCATCCAAAGTTTGCCTGGCTGATGTTGTGTTCTCTGAGGAACAAACCATTTAGGGAGATATTTTTGGGTTTTCAGACACACCAGTAAAGCTCAGCATGAAGAGAGGTGGGCCTAGGAAGAACCTGAAAATTGACTTTACCCATTTCCATTTTCCAAATGCAAGTCAAAAACGAGTTTCTCCAACTGAGTTTTGAGGAAAGAATCTGTTATGTACTCATTCTAGGAAAAATAATCTCATCTACATCTTCGAGGCCTGGAATTGAATCTTTCCCCTCAACAATCTGCAGCTTGCCTTGACTAATTCTGGATTTAGAAGTCCCAGTCCTGACAAGCATCCAGGGCCTACTTCCAGGTAAGATTTTCCCTCCCAGGGCAGTTCTGAAAACTCATTTTTTCTTTCCTTTAGCAGCTGAACAGCTAACTGCACTGAGATCACACCTCATTCCAGTGCAAGCCAACAGCAAAACAAAACCTACTCAAACATCTCTTATCTCTTGCTAGATTTGTGTTTGGCCTTTCCTCTCACAATGAAGGTGACCTGCAGTGGCACTTCTCTCTATCAGTTCTAGGAACTGAATGGTATCAGGAAACTCTTCAGAGAAGCTTTATCTCAAAGCTCCTCTTCCTCCCCTGTGCTTTCCCACATTTATTCCACTCTGCTCCATCCCAAGCAGCTCATGACTAACCCACCTATTCCTCAAATACCACCCACAGCAGTGAACTCCAGGGGGCTGCATTTAATCTCTGTTCTGCAGAGAAATGCATAAATGTCACCTTGTTCAGCTGAAGGGGAACATCCACCAGGGATGGAAAGGGCTATTTTATGGCCATGCTCTGTGTGACCACGTGTAGCTGTGGGAGGAATGGTACTGACAAAAAATTAGGGCTTCAAATGAAAGAATCTGAAAGACATAAATATGTCAGGCAGCTTATGGAGAGCATTACAGGGAAAATATTTGGACAAGAATCAACTTGCATAGGAAATTCATCAGTCACTTCCCAAAGCAGAGATGCACGAATGCTTTGACAACACCAGCTAATTATGCAGACTAACAAATGAGGTCGTGAGTGTAGTGTACCCACACAGACACAGCACGCAGCTCTGAGAGGCAAAAACATCATCTATTAAACATGCACACAAGCAGGTTTTTTATCTGCACCTGGAATTTCATATTCTTGGCCCAGAAATCTACCCCATTCTCAACACCTTCCATTCATTTAGCACTTCTCACCACGAGCTTCTCTGGGTTTTTGCTACACCACTAAAGAGATTTGAATTCAGATGTGTTCTTTGAGCGTGCATAAGTACAGCTGAAATCTAACTGAAATCTGAAAGGCTTTTCAGAGCCAGATCTCTCCTTTTGTACAAATCAGACTGAACAAGACTTCAAGCCTGAGAGCCTCTGGATGCTGCCTGTGAGTAAACCTGGAGTCAAAAGAGGTTGATGTAACTTGTGACAAATACAGCAGCAGCCCTGGCTTTTCTGCCAGTGGAGAGAGAACACATCCAACCTGCTACAAAGTCCTAAAGCTGTGAAAATTCCCCTCAAAAAACCATCCTGCTGCATTTTAAAATGCCACAATAATCAGCTTTTTTTCATGCTAGTCTTTTCCTTCGAGCAGAGCAGGTTATGAGCTCAAACACAAGTTGCCATCTATATCTATATATTCTATAGATGAAGATGTGCACTCTTACAGGTTACACTTATTTAGGGTCCTGTCTCCATGCCCAAGCTGCCTTTCCTACATCAGCACTTGTGCTTGGCCCTCAGAGTCTGTAACAGAGCCAATGGCACCTCTCAAAAGGGTTTTTTCCTCTGCCCCAGTCTCTGTAGGTGATCAAAGCTCATCACAGGCACAGCAAGGCACAACTCTAAACCCTGCCTTTTGTTGAGCCAGCCAACACAGAGTGATTTCTTGGCAGGAACAGAATTTAATATGCCTTTAAAGAAGTCATTTGCTCTGCCTGCTTTTAGCACTTACTGCAGGAGGTTCAGACACTGCATGGATAAACAATGCAGGGGAAAGAGAAGGAAAATGCACAAGCCTGAGGGGCCATTGGATGAGGGATGCCCAAAATCCCTGCCTGCTCTGCTCCCAAGGGGAAGGAGGTGGCCAGGTGACAGTCCCCAAGGCCTGGGGGCAACTTGGGTGATGCTCTTCCTCTACACTACTTGTAGGGCCCTGAACTTGGTGCTATGAAATGCACTGCACATTTCAGACTGCAACCTGCCAAGCCTAGCCTTGATTTCAGAGCTGAACAGTAATTATCAATGAAAATTCCACAAATATGTTTAATCTTTATTTTGTGCCTATTTCTGTGTGCCTGCTTTCACTCATTTGATAATTTCCTGCCAGCCCCCCAGGATTCCTGAAAACCCTGGACTGACCAGCACACCTAGCCAGGCCAGTAAATCAAATATCCCATCACAGCAACAGGCCAAAAGGTCTGGTGTCCCGGCAAGAGCCATTTCCTGGCATTTGAAAAGGAGGAGGAGGAGGAGTGGAGAGCCTTAATGACCCCAGAGAGCCCCTCCTAAAGGTGTGGGGCTGGAAGAAGGCCTTTCCAGCTCCCACGCCACAAGTTTTTCTTGTTAAACATCACTTGATACTTTATCTAACTACATGTACTTATTGCAAAAGAGTTTATTCAGGCTTTTACAGTTTTTTCTCAGTTTTAAGGAAAAGGTTTTGTCCTGAGTGCAGCAACGCATTCCTGTTCATTCCAAAAGGAATAACCTGGCCTGCCACAAAGCTTCACCATCCACTACCCACACACCAGGCTCTATTTGCTTCCAAGGAGCAAATCCTAGATTTCTCCCTTGTCCTGCTGCTGTCACCACCTGCAGCTCCCCACCAGCCCCTACTCATTCCCAGCACCACCAGTGCCCACCCCAGCCCCTACAGGATTGGCATTTTCTACACATGTATATGATTAATACAGATATCACAGAATATCCAGGCTTGGAAGGGACCCACGAGGATCATCCAGTGCAACTCCTGGCCTTGCACAACCATCCCACCCTGTGCCCAGATGCTGAGCTCTGGCAGCCTTAGGGCTGTGACCACTGCCATGGGGAAGCATCCCAGATCCTCTCAGGCAGTTCCAAATCCTCCATTCCATGCTGCCCCCTCTTCCTCCCCCTGTTCTCTGCAGAGCTGCTGATCTCCCTTCATGCCTTCCCACTCTGGCATCCCATTCCCATGCTGCCTCTGGCCTCTCCTCCACGGCTCACCTCTCCACCAGGTTCCACATGGAATCACAGCATGGTTGGGCTTGAAAGGACCTTAAAGCCCATCTTGTCCCAGTCCCTGGCAGGGACACCTTCCACTATCCCAGGTTGCTCCAAGCCCTGTCCAGCCTGGCCTTGGGCACATCCAGGGGCAGCCCCAGCTGCTCTGAGCACCCTGTGCCAAGGCCTGCCCACCCTCCCAGGGCACAATTCCTAATTCCCAATATCCCACCTAAGCCTGCCTTCCATCAGTGCGAAGCCATTCCCCCTTGTCCTGTCACTCCACGCTCACCACATCCTTCCCCCAAAGCTTTGCACCCCATTCTGTGCCCACACACCTCTGAGCCCCCCAGATACGCCCCCTCGAGCCACAGACCCCCTCTCCCAGCCAGCCCCAGAGCTCCAGGCTCATCCCAGATCCCCCCTGATCCCAGAGCCCCCCAGGCCAGCCCAATGCTACAGCCACCCCGCCCCACCTCAGCCCCCCGCGGCCGCTCCCACCCCAGCGCCCTCCCCACCTTATCCATGAGCTTCCAGCACTTCTCCACCATCTTCTTGTCCACGGCGCCGGGCTGGTGCGGCCCGAGGTGGTGGTGGTGCGGCTGGAACGCGTCCTTCATCAGCCCGATGAGCCCGCCGGGGCCCTTCTTCAGCGGCGCCGACATGGGGGCGCCCACACCCGGCCAGTGGGGCCCGTCCGGCACCGGGGCCGCGGCCCTGCAGGGGACCGGGCTGAGGGCGCTCCGGGCCGGGCCGGGCCGGGCAGGGCGGCGGCGGCGGCCGTGGGCGGTGGCGGCGGCGGCGGCGCCCGGTTCCAGCGAGGCCCCGCCCTCCTCGCCGGCGCTGATTGGTCGTTCGCCCCCCCGAGCGCCCTGCCACGCCCCCTCCTCCGGGGTGGAGGCCGCGCTGATTGGTCGGAAATTAACACGCATGCGCAGCTCGGGGCATGAGGGCGGAGCAGCGGCCATACTTGGTGCGG
Source organism: Serinus canaria (assembly GCF_022539315.1). Taxonomy (NCBI): domain Eukaryota; kingdom Metazoa; phylum Chordata; class Aves; order Passeriformes; family Fringillidae; genus Serinus; species Serinus canaria. The sequence continues at coordinate 5,656,899 of NC_066337.1, forward strand.
GCGGGGCGGGGCGGGGCGCGGTCGCCATGGGAACACGGGGGCCGCGCTCGCCCCGCCGCCCCCGGCAGGGACCCACGGCCTTCGCGGCCCTTCCCGTGCCCCGCGCCCGGCTTGCGAAACCGGATCGCTTCCCCTTTCCTGGAGACGCGTTCCCTTTTCTAAGAACGGCCTCGACGCGGGGAAGCGGCGCTGCACGCCCCCTCTCCCGCTGAGGGATGTGCTCGAGGCAGGAGCGGCACCGGCGTCCCCACGGCAGGGAGGGGATGGGAACCGGAGAGCGTCCGGTGCACCTGGCAGGTACCTGAGGCCTCTTCCCGCAAAGGCAGCGGGTGGCAGAGCCCATGGGGGTTGAGTCCCTGTTCCCGGCATCCCGGCTCCAGCGGGAGAAGGAGCAGGAGCCGGGCAGTGAGAGCAGCAGGGAGAGAAAAGAGGGCCCAGGAGAGAAAAGGGGATGAGGCAGTGAAAGGAGGACCTGGGAGAGAAAAGGGGGTCAGAGAAATGAAAAAAGGAACCAGGGAGAGAAAAAGAGATCGGGGAGGGAAGGGAACCAGGGGGTCAAAAGGAGACAAGGGAGAGAAAAGGGAACCAGGGAGTGAAAAGGGACTGGGGAGAGAAGAGGGGAGCAGGGAATCTAAAGGGAACCAAGCAGTGAGTTTGTCAGAGCTGACACCACCAAACTTTTTAAAAAATTACAACATGGGCTTGAAAGGCAGTTGAGTTCTGTTCGTTTGCTGCCTTCAGATCCTCTTTTCATCTCCTCTCCAGGCAGAAGAACACATCCTTTGGCTAAAACCAGCTGTGGCTGGAACCACAGGGGCTGCGACAGGAAACCAGGCGAAGGCAAACTGGGTTTGCCCACATCAGTTTGGGGAACATGAGCACCCCAAACTCGGGCCTGGAGGTTGGACAGCCCAGCCTCAACCTCTGGATCCAGCCTCCTCCAGGGAGCTTTGCTTCCCCTGTGGCACCCCCTTGCTGAGGAGCCAAATGGACAGCGCAGCAGGAAGCAGCACTAAACACAACAGTGCAGCCCAGCATGGATTGGTTATAAAACTCTGCCTTCATTTTATTGCCTTTGGTAAAGCTTGGTAAATATTTCTGGGACAGGCAACTCCTTGTCTGGCTTTAATTACCTGGGCAAATTTTCCTAAGGATTATATTGACCTCAAATATGTCAACGTTTATTGAGGCCGTGTTCCTGAGGCTTTTCCCATTAGGTGCTAATGGATTCTGGCTAATAGTCAAGCTGGATTGACCACCAGCAGGTGCCCTGGCCAGCTCCACGCTACCACAAGTACCTGGGGAGAGAACTGGGGAGGGCAACACTGCCTGTGTGAGAGCCAAGTACAAAAATCACCATGGCTCTGATCCAAAGAGATCAGGGAACACGCTTGAGTAATTGCATTCCTGACTATCTGCTTCTCTGGGCATGATTCACCCCAAGCTGGCGCTGTGAGGCTTCAAGCAAAGGGTGATTTTGCTTGGGACTGTTGTGACTGTCTCACTTGGGACTCCTGGGACAGATGCAGGGACCCCACACCTTGGTGCTGCTGGGGACTCCCAGCCGAGTTTTCCCACCTCGCCCTTGACTGATCACCCCCAAACCAGCCTGCAGCTGGCCAGCCATGGTCCCTCCCGAGCTGTCAGCTCCCAGAGTTTCTGGACAAGGACTTCTTGCACCCCAGCTGCCTGCACTGAGCTCAGAGGACACAGAGGCAGGGACTCCAATGTGGCGTTTCCGTTCACGCTCGAGAAGGGGTCGAGGTAAAACCTCAGCCAGAGGTTTGTGGTTCTTGGCCACATGCAAAACTCTGTGCTCGTTTTCACTCTCCCACGCTCGGCAGAGAGGTGAAATTTCCCCACTGGGATCCCCCCCTGTCCCCCTCCCCCAGCACTGTCACAGCCCTGGCAGGGCAGGAACGGATGTGTCACCTGCAAGGGGAACCCTCAGGAGCAACCCTTGCTGTGGAGCACAGGGGATGCCCGCAGGAGTTTGCTCTCAGATTCCTGCAGGTGCAGTGCCCAGGGGCTCTCAGGATGGCTCTCAGCCCCCACCCTCCCAGCAGCACACCTGGAGAGCTTCCTACATCCACTGCCCAACTCCAGGCTTGGGAAGAGAGGATGAATCTGGCCCTGGGATGTGCTGCCAAGTCGCAGTGCTGTCCATAACATCACCCACACAAACAGCAGCATGGATTTGTCCTTTAATCACCCCAAAAGGGTGGTGCAGGAACAGGGTGGTGCTGGGTGGTGGACACTCACTGCCCACAGGTTCAGGGAGAGGAGAAGCACAGGAGAGATGTCCATGCAGGTGCAGATCTGAGCCAGCCCTCAAGTCCCCTGGCTCATGGTGCAGAGGGCAGCACCCCAGCTTTCCTGGGAACTCCCAGAGCCTGGAGCTGGGCAAGGGCTTCAGTGCAATGTCCTGAGGAATCCCTGGAGGTAGCTGGGCAGGCGAAGACACAGGTGTGTGGTCAGGTTAGGAGGAGCTGCCACTGTGGTCGATAAAAGCTCTGAGCCAGCCTGAGTGAGCAGAGACGAGTCCCTGGGAGTGTCATGCTGTGAGCCAGGCATGGAGACACAGGAGCTGCGTGTGCAGGGTCCGTGCTGAGCAGTGCTGAGCCCCGAGGGGCTGGACGTGGCCTGGGTGGAGATGCTGTGTGGGAGAGCCTGTCCAGAGGCTCTTGGGCTGTTAGAATGCCTGGTACAGCTTAGTGTGCTCCTCCTGGCGCTGGCTCTGTGGGGATACAGGTTGGAGGAGTCATTCTGCCTGGCCCCTGTGGCCAGGGGACCACACAGCCTCCTCCTGGCAGCACCACAGGTGCCAGAAAATGTTAGGATGGGCAGAATAGGAGGGTGGCAGCACTCAGAGCACTGCCAGGCTGTGAGCACTGTCCTGAGGAGTTACCTGTATGATCTCTATACTGTTGGCAGCAGCCATCAGCCAGGACACAGGTCCCTTGGGTGCCACCTCAACATCACAGAGCACAGGGGAGCCACTTCGAGAGGGCAGGGAGGGCGTGCAGGAGCCTGAGGCAGGGTCACTGTCCTCAAAGAACTGCAGGGGGGACAGCCCGATCTGGAAGAGCAGAAGAGGGATGGACACACAACCCCTGTGGAGGACACCCATCCCACCGTGCAGCCTCACAGCACCCCAGGGCTCCCCAGCCAGAGCAGGAGTGTGCCCCCAGGACCTACCGAGTGGTAGAACTCGTCCCCAGCGGGGTCGATGACCAGCAGTGTCACCTGATCCTCCCGGGCGCGGATCCTGCGCACCGTCTGCTCATGGTCCAGCCCCTCGATGCTCTCCCCGTTCACAGCCAGCACACGGTCCCCTTCCCTCATCCCTGCCTGCTCTGCTGGCAGCCCCACATCCACATCCCACAGGAACTGGCCTGCCACAGCACAGGGAGGGGGCAGAGGCTCACAGAGGGGAACTGGCTCTGCTGACCCCCATGAGCAGGTGGGGACAGGTCCCATTGTAGGCAGAGCTGTCAGCTCTTCCCAACCCTCAGAAATGCCTTGCTCAGGTACAAACTGCCCCTCTCAGCCCTCTCACCTACTCCTCCCGTGCTGCAGTCATCCTCCTTGAGCAGGAACCCGTAGCCAGCAGGACCCTTCACCAGGTGCAGCTCCCGGACCTTGAAGGGGAGCCTGGAGGTGTCTGCCAAGGCAGCCGTGACCCGCAGGCCCCGCAGGCGATAGAACTCCTCCACGGCGCTGGATGCCACCAGCAGTGTCACCTTGTTGCCGCTCTGCTTAAGCTGGATGGGAAGCACAGGTGCTCAGTGACATTCTCAGCCCCATCTCTCGCCCCCCATGCCAGGAGCAGGCACCTTTCTGGTGAGCTGGGTGTGGGAGTAGCTCTTGACACTGTCCCCATTCAGCTCCAGCAGCCAGCAGCCTGGTGGCACCCCTGCTCTGTCCGCTGGCCCGTCCTGCAGCACCGACAGCTGGAAGGTGCCCTTGGTTCCTGCAGGAGGAGCAGAAGGGGCACTTTGGGGTGAGTGAGGTGCTACAAAGGGGAGGCTCGTGGTGGCAGCATCCTGCTTTACCTTCTGGACACGACACGCTGAAGCCAAAGCCGCTTTTGTCCCTGGTGACGTGGCAGAGGCGCGGGCGGATGTCATCCGGCAGCATCTGGGACAGGTCCCTGCCCAGGGATTTGGCTGCTTCGTAGGAGTCACCATCCAGCACTGCCAGCAGGACCTGGTTCCCACTGGCCTTGATCTTCTGCACCACCTGGAAGGACCCAGGCTGTGAACCCTGGGCAGGCACCCTCTGATGGGGTGGGATTGGGGTCCCTGGGATCAGCAGGGCTCATTTATCCTCTGTGCCCCTGGCTGGGGAGGACCCAGCCATTCCCATGGGAGTCAGGGATCAGGAGTCAGGGATCCCAGGGACCCAGGCGTTCCCATGGGACGCTCCCAGCTTACCCTGAGGTGGTCCATGTGGTCCACAAAGTGGCCATTGACCTGGAGCAGGCGGTCCCCATCCTGCAGCCCCCTGCGCTGGGCCACCCCCCCCAGCTCAATCTGCCGGATGATGTGGCCCTGGCAGCCCAGCTCCTCGTGCAGGCAGAAGCCGAAGGTCTCTGTGCTGTCCTTGGTCAGGAGGTAGAAGCGGGGCTCCCCCAAGCCCTCAGCATCTGTGTGGGGGCACAGCCTGTGAGCAGAGCCCTGCAGGGATCCTCACACAAATTCTGCACCCCATCCTGGGCTGGGGATCTGCTCATCCCTTCTGTGGTCACCTCCCACAGGTCCCCAGGGTGACAGAGAGCTCAGGATCCCAGCAGTGCCCGGGTGCCACAGCCCTGTATAGACACAAGGACACCCAGGTGCCACAGCCCTGTATAGACACAAGGACACCCAGGTGCCACAGCCCCCTGCAGACACAAGGACACCCTGGGAGATGAGGGTGTTATTTACCCGTGTCCTCAGTCAGTGTCAAGGCTGGGTTGTCGATCCCAACTTTGGGGTTAAATTCAAATTTTCTGAAATGATAAAGGGCAGGAGAGGCCACGTTAGTGCAGGGTGGCTTTACCCCTGCCTCCCCCAGCCTTGGGGAGTTGTTCCTCCCAGAAAGGGCCAATTGAGGCCTGTGCCTCCTTCTCCTTGGGGAAAACCAGAGGGGATTTTCCTCTTGGACCATTCCCCACATCTCTCCTGAGCTCCAGAAAGCCCCTGGTCAAGGGGAGATCAGCACTTACATGATGGACATCTTGTCTCCCTCGAGCCCTGCAGAGGGAGAGGAGAGGTCAGCACAGGAGGGGGTGGGCTGGGAGCAGACCCCACACTCTTGAGCACAGGGTTTGTCCACTCGCAGGCTGAGCCTGCCATCCAGGTGAGGGGGTTTGCCAAGCCCACACAGCCCCCAAGCCCCTCTGTCTCTCAGAACAGGTTGTTCCTTGGCCCTGTCACACCTGTCCTCCTGCATTCCCCAGAGCAGGACCTGCTGCTCAGGTCCCATGGGCACTCACTGTGGGGGTAAAGCAGGGCCAAGCAGATGGGCTCAGTCCTGGGGGTTTACAGGGCTCTTCAGTGGGGAGTGAGAAGGTTCACCAGGACCCCAGAGCGCTGCTGGAGCCAGGAGAATGAAACAGAGACCTTCCCTGGCACACACCCCCCCCATAAAACCCCTCCACACCTCTTTGGGCACAAGGAACCCCAAACCCAGGGAGAGGGGATGCCTCCCCAGCATCCCCACAAGGAGACATTTTCCTGCATGCCTCTGGCTCCTTTCACGGACTGCCTGGGCTCTGACATTGCCTTGCTCCACCTGGCAGCAGGGCCTGCGTGTGTGGGGAAGGGTCTCCAGAGGATTCCCCGGCACATACCTTTTGTTTGCTTCATGGCTGCAGGGATTGCCAGAGGGAGCAAGGTACAGGGTGAAGTGGCAGGGAAGTGTCCCCGCCTCTCCCAAGACGCCCCAGGTTTAATGGTTAAACAGCCCCGAGTCTCGCCTGCCCTCCCAGCCCCTGGCACTGCCAGCCAGAGCTGGGAGCAGGGACCAGCACCCCGGGACACCCAGCTTGGGGACAGCTCCTGGTGGCTTCCAGGGGGACACGCAGTGGGGGGGAATGACTGGTTCAGCCCTGGAGCAGAGGTGGGCTGCTCCCTGCCAGCGCTGGGAGATGGGGAAAGGGAGAACCCTCCACTCCAGCTGCTCCACATTCCTCCCCAGGAAGGGCCCGAGGAGGAGATCAAGTCTTGGTACTAGTGCGCTTCAGTGGAAATAGAGAGGTGCACTTTAATGCTCCCAAAAGATTCACAGACAAGCCCCAGTCCTGCTCCCTGCCCGTGCTCTGGCTGGGGTGCAGGGCTGGCTTTCCACAAGCCCAGAAGAACAAGTCCCATTTGCTCCTGGCCTGGTTTCTGTCCCATTCCCACACTTCAGCCTCACCTGCAGATGAGGCTGAGCCCCACACACCCAGCACCTTTGACAGCACCATCCACCCAGCATCTCCAGGTGGGGAAGGGCACAGGGAATGTGCTGCTGGGCACACTCCACTGCCCCACCCTGGCTGGTGGATGGGCAGCAGGTTAGAGGCTCCCATCCTGCAGTTTCCCCAGCATTTTCTTGACCTCGCTCTCGACTCGCAGGAATTTGGCCTTCCTCCAGGGATTGGCAGTCTGGCTGCGGCTGCTCTCCAGGTCCTGCAGGAGGAGGGCGAGGTGCTGCCGGACGCGCTCACGGTCCCAGAAGGGCAGGTTCCTCTGCACCACGTTCAGGATGTGGGACCAGTAATCGGAGACGTCGGTGCCCGCCGTGAGGAAAACCAGAGCCCTGACACCATCCCGGTCCATGCGCAGGCTGTCGAGAGCCCTCTTGCCATCCTCGCTGATGTCATTGAAGTAGAGACTGGGAAAGCAGCAGGAGACACCGGTGAGGGCTGAGGGGAAGGACAGGGGCACACAGGGCAGGGACACCTCGTGGGCAAGGGGGCAGGGACGCGGCAGAGCGGACTCACTGCACTTTGTCCAGCGTCTCGTGCCTCTTGGCCACCTCCACCACGCGCAGGGCCGCCGTGTCCGTCAGGGAGTTGTAGCCCAGGTTGAGCTCCTGCAGGTGCTGGTTCTGGGCCAGGTGCTGGGCGATGGCCTCGGCGCCGGGGTCCCCCAGTGCGGTGTGCAGCAGGGACAGCTGCTGCAGCGAGCGGTTGCCAGCCAGCGCCTCGGCCAGGTAGCGAGCGCCCTGCTCGCCCACAGGGTTATTGGCCAGCCTGTGGGACACGGGAGCTCAGGGAGTGCCTGGGCACGTGGGGGACAGCGGTGGCAGTGTCATGCAGGGCGGGGGCCGTACTCACCGCAGGCTGCTCACCACACACTTGTCATGCAGGAGCAGGTCACGAATTTCCTTGCAGGCGTCGGAGCCAAGGCTGTTGAGCTGCAGACTGGTGCAGAGCAAGACACGGGGGTGACAGGAACAAAATGGCTGTTACCTGGTAGCCTGGCAGCCCTGCCCGCTCCATTTTGCCCATCACCATCCTCCCTGAGCTCCCCAAACTAGGCCACTCCAGGTTTTCTCTCCCAAAGGGAGCACAGTGACACCGCACCCCAGCATGAGCCAGCAGAGCCAGTGCCAGCAGGAGCAGGGCAAGGGGAAGGGGATGGCGGAGTCTTCAGGAGGTGGGTGAAGGTCAGAGGAGGGATCAGGGCTCCATCAAGCCCTCCTGAGCATCTGGAGGAAGGAAGTGCGGCACAGCCCAGCTGCACAGCCCGATCCATCTGTGCTGAGCACGTCTCGCCACCACCTGGGCAGCAGGAAGACCTGCAGCTCCACAAATGTTCTGGAATGTTTGTGGAACATCTGCACAGCCCAGACTCCCACCTCTGGGACCGCAAACTCCTCACAGAGCTAACGACACGGGGATGCCGGGTAGCTTCCATAGGGACTCGGGTCTGCCAGGACAGCTGGCAGCTCGCCCAGACTGTACCAGCTGCAAGGAACTTCCCAAAAATTCCTGCGGGAGGGTGAGCTGGGACTGCAAATCCCAGCATGCAGTGCCCTAGAAAGGCTGCTCGAGGAGTGTTGCATGTCGGAAGCTGTAGTTCCCTAGGAATGCACTGAGGATAAACACGCCCTTTCCTAAGTTTTCCATACCTGGGTTCCTAAAGCATCCCTTGATGGGCAGAGGTGAGAAAACCCCCAATTTCTGAGCAGTGCCCAAGGGCAGGAGGAGCTGGTACTCACTGGAGAGCTTTGCATCGCAGCAGGACAGGGAAGAGGGTCCTCAAGCTGCTGCTGTCCAGGTTGCAGGAGGTCAGGTTCAGCTCCTCCACCTCGTGACTCGTGGTGCTCATGACAGACGCCAGCACAGAGCACTTGAGAGGGGTCATCTTGACGGAGGAGAGGTTGACAGCATGGAGGGAGAGGATGGCCTCGGCCGTGAAGCGCTCGTTCTGGAACTCATGCAGGAAGAACAGGTAGTCCATGAGCTCTGAGGGGGGCAGGCCCCTGCGGCCCTTCCTGATCACCGTCTTCTTCATGGCCTTGGCGATCTCGAAGGCTGCCAGGTTCTTGATGGAGCAGCCCAGCTGCTCCAGGATGGCGCGGTTGCGGCGGGACAGGATCCCGCCCATGAAAATGGGGAAGAGCTCAAAGACCTCATCATCCGGGATCTCATCGGGGTGGCGCATGGGGCCCTCCACGCCCAGGATGCTGGAGTTGATCTGGTCCAAGACATCGTCGTTGTAGTAATCCTCCTCTTTGAACAGCTCCTCTGCCATGGTGTGGGCAATGGTATCCCTGTCCTTGCCGCCCACCCGGGAGAAGTAACGAGGGAAGATCTTGAGCAGGTTGAAGAGCACGGGGAGGAAACGCAGCGGCAGCACCTTGGAGACGATGTTCACAACCACAGCCACGTCTTCGCTCACCTTCCCGAGGACCTCTGACATCTCCTTCCCCACTCTCTGCACCAGGGTCTTCTTCTCACCCAGCACCACGTACAGGGCTGCCAGGTACTCCTGCATGGCGGGGATGGTGAAGACAAAGGTGTGCTCCTTGCCCGGCTGCACGCACGGGCTGAGGAAGAAGCGGAAGACGTCACTGCGGAAAACCTCCAGGAGGTTGAGCTCGCTTTCAGTCTTCATCTCCACCTCGAAGCACTGCCGCAGGTCTTCCTCTGAGAAGCAGGTCTTGCGGGACATCACCCCCTTGTAGGCCAGCTTGCCCACTGTCTTGGCCACGTACTTCATCATGGAGATGTGGGTGGGGTCGGTGCTGTCCAGCACCTCCCCGCTGAAGTTGAGCCTCAGGAAGCTGGTGTAGATACCAGTGAGGGTCTGGCTGGGAGGAACCATCCTGGTGAAGTAGAGGAAGTGCAGGGTGGTGCACACCAGCCAGCAGTAGGACGGCAAGAAGCAGGCAGCCGTTATTTGGTTGTGGCGCTCCAAGTTCCTCGACAGCATCTCCACCAGGTTCTCCTGCTCCGCTGAGCGGCGGTCCTGGATTTCCTCTCCGGAGCAGCCAGGCTGGCTGAGGCGCATCTGGAAGTAGAGCTTCTGCAGGTTGGTGTCGGAGAAGCCGCAGATCTCGGCGTAGCGCCCCACGTACTTGCCGGGGATGCGGCGCACGGCCGACGGGCGCGTGGTGACGATGATGCTGGCCTGGGGACACAGGGCTGGATGAGTCTGGGGCTGTAGCAGGGTGTAACCCACCGAGAGGTGCACAAGGATCACCCTGTCCACAGGGTGGGGTTCACAAAGGCGCTGGATCAAACCTGGCCCAGGCAGAGGGGACAGAAGAACTTTCCCCATTCCTTCCTAGACATAAAATCTGGAAGATCACAGCCTTCATTACCTTACCAGGGCTCCTAAAATCTGGAAGATCACAGCCTTCATTACCTTACCAGGGCTCCTAAAATCTGGAAGATCACAGCCTTCATTACCTTGCCAGACCCCCTAAAGATCCCACCAGTGACATGAGGCCACCTTAGCAAGCCCCTCCAGGAACAGAGGCTGCCTGCTTGCTCCCAGCCAAGCTGGACTGCAAATAATGATCACTACGGCCCTGGGACGCCTCAGGGCTCACCCCCAACCTTCTCCCAGCACAAAGCAGGGCAACACCGACCTCAGGCAGGAGGTATTTCCGCAGCAGGTTGACCACGATGGCAGAGGGAGGCACGGGCTCGTTGGGGTCACAGCACAGCTCCGTGCCAGCCAGGCGGAAGTCCAGGCTGAGGCGCTCCAGGCCATTGAGGATGAAGAGCACGCTGAGGTTGGAAGCTTCCAGAACTGGCACCACATCCCGGAGGTGCTGGTACTTCTTGGTGATGAGGCGCCGCAGGGACACGTGGGCGTGGCTGTGGGACAGGTCCTCGCAGGAGAAGGGGATGACCAGCTGGAAGCGGGGCAGGCGGCCGTGGCACCAGTCCACCACCATCTTCTTGATGAGGGTGCTCTTGCCCGTGCCCACGGTGCCGTAGAGCACCACGTTCTTCACCTGCCGCCCACAGGCGTCCACGTCGAAGAGGTTGTGGAGGCTGATAACCTTTCTAGAGGGCTGCTGGAGCTGGTTCTGGATGGTTAAATCAGGAGAAGGCTTCAGAACCTCCTCCAGGGAGCTCTCCCGGATCACTGGGTCCACGTGGACGGCATCCAGGGAGAAGGAAGGGCCAAACTGTCTCTCCTCATTGGGCTGGTGGCTGAACCATGCAGACAGGCTCTTCTGGTGCTTCTTGATGGCACCTGCAAGGAGGAAGGTGCTGGACATGACAAGGGCTGCGCCCTGGCAGGGCACTGGGGAAGTTGCCTGCCCCAAGCCACTGCAGAGAGGGGACAGCACCCAGTTATGGGGAACCCTCACACTCACCCTCAGCTGCCAAACCCTGCTGTGTAAGACCCTCCCTCCAAATCAGTGCTGCAAACTCACCAGAAAAGGCCACGTTCCTCAGCTGGGACTGACCATGGCGAGAGGAGCTGGGCTGGGCAGATTTCTCCTGGGAGTCTCCCTGGTAGTGAGCACAGCCCCTGCAGGAGGAGGGAGAGTGTCACAGGGAGCAGCTCCAAACCCCACCTGGGGCAGGGGGGACAGATCACCAGCAAGGCTCTGGGAAGTGCTGAGAGGAGCCAGCTCACCCCTTCCTTCCCCCACACCACGGGAGAGCACAGGGGCACGGCTGGGAGGTGAAGGCAGGTCAGCAAGCCACGGGCTGTGCATTCCCAGAAAGCCCGTGGAGAGGCAGAGGAGGTGGGCTGGAGTCAGAGCAGGCAGGGAGGTGGGTCTGGGTGTTGGTCTAGGTGGAAGCAAAGCAGTGTCCCTAGCGCCAAGGCAGCCAGCTCAGCCACCCGGGTGTTGTGACAAAGAGCCCCAGCCGTGTGACACTGTACCTGGGGAGGGAAATGCTGCTTGTGCGAAGGATCCTCCTGAGGAACCGCCTGCCTGCACCACCTGGTGGGGAGGAGGAATGCACATGGTCAGGGACGGCCCTCTCCAGCCCAGCAGGGTAACCCCACCCCGCTTCACACCTCGCTAGGGTGCCCCACAACCCTGCACAGCTGGGGAGGCATGTCCAGGGGGGACAGGGCTGAGTGCCAGAGGCACAGAGCCCAGCTCACCTGGCACGGCAGCAGCGCACACGGACACGCTGCGGGTCCCCCTCGTCCCTGGCAGGGACCGCGGCAGCCGTGCCCAGCTGCCCCAGGGCAGAGAGCTCTGGCACTGCATGGCCCGGGACATCCTCCACCTGAAACACAGGGGTGTGTGAGGTGGGTGAGTGGGCTCAGCAGAGCACGGGGGGCTGTGGGATGCGGTGCTGCAGAGCCCTGCCCAGCCTTACCTGCCCCAGCGTGGTCCAGCCCGGCAGAACCGGCTGTGCTGGTGCTGACTCAGGCTCCCGCCCCAGCAGGGCTCAGCAGGGTGATCCTTCAGGAGCCCGGGCGGTGCTCACAGCCAACATCCTGGGAAACTGAGGCACGGGGGAGAAAAATATAAGCAAACCCCAGGCGAGAGAAGGGACGAGCAGAGTGACAACTCACTCACTCACTCACTCACTCACTCACTCACTCACTCACTCACTCACTCACTCACTCACTCACTCCTCGCACAACCCACGCTGTTTACAGTCCCTTTTTATGTGATCCAGGTGGAGAAACTGAGGCACAGGGGCGGGGGCAGAGGAGCTGACCTTGAGCACAGGTGTCCCGACCTCGGTGCCTCTGCAGGACACAAACCCACCCTGTCCCATACCCGGTTCCCAGCACCTCTGCTGAGCCGAGGGCCCTGAGCTGCCGTCCTGCTGCTGAGCCCTTCCAGAGACCCCTCTCGGGACCCCCGTGTCCTGGTGGCAGACGTGTCCTCGCCCCTGTGCCCTCCCGGCTCCCCGCTCCATGGCGAGGCCGTGGCGGTGCAGGGACCGGAGCCCGGGGCTGGCACCGAGCGAGGCGGCAGCGGCGCCGGGCTTACCTCGTCCTGCAGGATTCCAGCCGGGAACTGCCCGTGCTCGATCTGCCGGGGTCACGGAGCGCAGCCCGGAGCTGCCCATCCGCCTCCTGCCGTGCCTGTCCCGGGTACGGCTCCGCTGCGGAGGCGGCTGCTTCGCAGGCAGAACTTCCTGCAACGCCATCCTGCCCTGTCCCGCCCCGCTCCGGCGCTGCCAGCTCCCCGAGCACGATTGGAGAGCGGCTGGAGCCTGGCAGGAACACCCGCACCCCCCACGGGCTCCCAAACACGCCGAGGACTGCCGGAGTCGCGCTCTTACCAGATGTGCTGCGAGGCGAGGATGTCCTCCCGACACATCTGGCGGCTCTGCCTCCCCAGCTGCTGCCCGGCTGTGCAACCGGAGCCTGCAAGGACGCGTTCTGCTGCGGAGAGGATCCCTCCCCAGCGGGGGAAGGAGCTGGGGGCTGGCTGTGCCTGTTTAACGCACACAAACACCCACACCTGTACCTGCCCTCTCGCTGCCGGCAGAGCGGCTCTGACCACCCAACAAGTGACAGCTGTGTCACTGGGGCCACACACACTCTTCTCAGTTCCTGGAGGCTGTCCCGGGAAGTGCCAGCCCACCCAGGGGTGCTGGGACTGAGGGGTCACATCTGCATATTTGCACCCCAAATTCAACACCCCACATCCCAGGCGTGCCCTCGAGGCTCTCAGGAAAGGGAGATATCCAGGCAGTACACTATAAATATAAGTTTTATTGATGTGTGAAATCCAACAAGTACAGCTGGCATCTCGGAAACACCGACACAAACCAAAGCATCTCCTCCTGCCCAACAGCTCCCGGGACCCTCTGGGCACTGGTGAGCAGCAAGCTGGCACCTGGCACCCCGTCCCTGCGGGGCACTTACCTGCGTGTGCAGCCCAGCCTGGAGAGCCCAGGGCCTCACCTCCACCCTGCCTGGTTCCTGCCAGGCTGCAGCTGTGGGCAGCAGTGCCCTGCTCCTGCTTCACAGCCTCCTCCCAGCAAGCAGAAAGACCTGGGCAAATACCCCCGGAGCAGCTGCCACAACAGAGCTGTGCCAGCAGCCTCTCTCGGCCTTTGAGCTGGTACCTGCACCTTATTTTGGCAAGCTGTCCCAGGAGGGAAGCAGCTCACACCTGTGGTGGTGTGGAAATGTGAGTTTCAACGCCTGCACTTCTCTGTGTGGTGCCCCCCTGGATCACACGTGCCCCTCACTGCCCAGCCTCGTGTCCTGACACGGCAGAGCTGGAAAAGCCCAGGGTCCAGCATGGCAGGGACACACGGGCTGCCCGTGGCAGAGGGACAGGACGAATGGTGTCCACACACCGAGAGAAGGAAACACTGTTTTATTGCCTGATTTGGGAGAGGGGTGAAACCCTGGGAGAAGCCCCATCCCCTCCCTGTTCTAGCCCAGTCTCCCCTCCAGCAAACCCCAGCCAGGTGATGAAGCATTTGCTCTTCTTGTGCGTGTGACAAAGGTGGCCTGGACATGCATGGAGGTGAGTGGCCATGCCCCTGCCTGCCTGCCTGCCATCAGAGCACCCGTGAGAGGCAGAACCTGACACAGCCATGGGCCAAAGGGGCTGAAGCAGTTTTTGGTGGGTTGAGGCTCAGCTGGTGTTCCCAAGGAGCCAGAGCCACAGCTTGAACCCCACCCTCATCCACTCAAAGTGCATCACAAGGGAAGGCAGGGGCAGGAGAGGAGAGGAGGTGTGGGGGAAGAAGCCTGCTCTCCTCCATCACACTCCTCGTGATTATCCAGACGTGTTCTCTCGCGGCATTCCTGCAGCCAGGAGCACCCACGGCTCCGCTTCCCTGCTCTGATAAAGTGCATCCTTGCTGCTTCCCTAGGGGCCCCCTGGAGCAGGATGGCTGCACCCCATCCCCCTGCCGTGCCTGGGCAGAGAAAACCCCTCCTGCCCTGCTCCTGCAGGGTAGAGACCACCCAGGCAATAAACCCGGGGTGCTCAGCCCAGCCCCGCCAGCCTGGGGGTGCAGTCCAAACGTTCTCCTCCTCCTCACCTTTCCCTGCACCTTCCACCACCTCTGGGGCTGTCCTTGAAGACAAGGAAAGGACGGTGGCACCTTGGCTGAGCTCCTCAGGCAGCACCGAGGGTGCCTTTACCCTGTGCCACATCCTCACCCATCAGTCCCTTCATACCCACACATTCACTTGTGCCCTGCTGCCCCGGGGCCTGCCCCATCACCCCCCCTCCCCAGAGCCCTTGCCCAGCTCGGGAACAGCCATCCTGCAGCTCCAGGCTTTGTCCTGGCCCTCTGCCCCGCAGTGGCCACACACCTGGTGAGCTGGGACACTGCAGCTCATGGGCACAGGGGACACAGGCTGTGCTGAGCCCTCCTGGACACCCCGGGGTGCTGCCAGCTGCCCCATCCCAGGCAGGCTGGGCCCAGCAGTGGGAGCCACCTGCCCTGGCAGGACTGCCCCAAGCTGGGGATGCCTGTGCCATGGGGCTTCTCTCCAAGCAGCAGAGCCTGGTCAGCAAAGCCCTCCCTGTGTACGGGGGACACAGCCAGGGGCAGTCACTGGTGCCTGCTGGTAGCCCCTTTGCACCACACACTAGTCCACCTTGTCCTGGTCCTCCTGGGAGTGGTGGTGGCCCTGGCTGTGATGGCACAGGGCTGTCCAGGTGTGCTGGGGACAGCAGCACCCCCACGGTGCAGAAGAAAGACCCACCACGAGAGCCCCAAACACCAGGGGGGAAGCAGGAGCCGTGCAAAGCTGCCCCACTGACACCTCCTGCACCTCGGGATCCACCAGGGAAAAGCCTCAGCCCAGCAGAGCACGGACTAGTCCCAGCCCAAGAGCAGGACAGGAGCAGGGCATCAGCCCCATCAGCTCCAGGGACAGGGAGATGGACAAGGGTGACAGCCCCACATCCCCCAGCTCCCTGCTCATCCGTGCACCTTGAGACAGAGCAGGCACAGGGACTGTCCCCCACTCCTCCGTGCCCCTGTGGCTGTGTTGGCAGCACTGCAGCCCTCCAGCTGGCACAGCTCCACTGCAGAGCACAGCACTGCAGGAAGATCCAGGAACAGAAGGGAATTTTGTGAGGGACAGTGAAAAGTCAGACCACAGCCCCTGGGGATAACTCCAAGCTCAGCATGGAAAGGACAGCAGGCTGGGTCCTGCTTCCAGACCCTTTGTGCAGGAGAGCCCCATGGCCAAACATTCCTCGATGCCCTCCAGGCAGGGGAAACTCAGCTTAGCTGAGTGCCAGCATCAGTGTCAGGCCAGCCAGACTCTGCTGTGCAGCCCCAGCCCAAGCCAGCAAAACCAAAGATCAGTCTCCAGGATTCTGCTGGAATCTGGCATTTGCCCTGCAGTGCCTGGCTGCTCAGAGTGCCAGGAGCAGGATCCCCAGGCTGACCTGAACCAGGCCCAGCCTGCCAGGGTGGGGCAGGGCTGCCTCCCCCACGTCCATGCTTGCCAAAACCCCTGGGTTCCCACAGCTGTGGGTGCCACGTGCAGCCCGGTGCCAGCAGTGCCAGCACACCCACGGAGCCTGTGCTGTGCAGGTGAGCAGGGTGCTGTGTTCCCAGCACAGCAGCATGTGCAGATGTCCCACCAGCTCTGGGCTCAGCTCAGTTCCTCTGGAGAGCCAGCAAGGTGCTGAACTGCCTTCCCTCTGCAAGGTGTGTGAGTTTGGAGCAGCCACCAGAGACACCAAAAGGGACCTTCCGGTACCAGTCACTAAGTGCAAAGGCCTTTCCAGTGTCCGTGTCACCAACTGCAAACAAACCAGTCTGGGATCTCACCTGGTTTCCAGTTCAGGCCCTGCTGGGACCCCCTTCTGCACAGTGTCACCCTGGGGGTTGGCACTGTGACAGGCTGGGTGTCCTTGGTGTCCCCTCCCTGCACAGTCGGTGCTGAGTGAGGCTCGTCCACCCTGTCCTGCTGAGACAGCCCCGGTGGAGCTGGGGGAGAGAGGTTGCAGGGGAAGGGCCCAGGGCCAGCTCTCCTCCTGCAGCAGAGCCTCCAGTGATGACACAGCTGAGCCCAGCCCTGTTTTTCAGCCTCCTGGCACGGGCAGGGTGTGGGACCCCAAATCCTCCTTGCTCCATGCAAGGGACCAGTCACTTCTCTCCATGTTGAATTGGTTCAGACCCTCCTGTCTCAGACCCCAGGGACAACAGGGACTGGATGTGAGACTCCCTAAGGTCTGAGAGCACTGTCCTGCTCCCACAAACCCTGGTTTGATGATCCCATCTCTGAGGGTGATGTCCCAGCAGGAGCCTGAGACAGAGCCCCAAGTCCTTCTCTGCCTGTTTGCTCCCTTTGCTGAGGACTGGGATGCAGTGGGGCTTGTGGGGGAAAAAAATAAAGAAAAAGGAAAAAAAAGAAGGAGGGTTTGCACAGAAAGGAAAGGGGGATGCAGCAATCTCTGTGGCTACAGCGACAGGAAACTCAAGCCTTGTGCAACTCCACATGTGGCATCTCTGGGCTCTTCTCAGCACTGACTCACACGCTGCTGGCCAGGACGAGGAACGGGGCCATGGCTGCGCTTCCAACTCTGCAGCTCTCTCCTCCCAGCCCAGCCCCAGCTGCTGCTCCCCCTGTACAGAGCAGGCTCCTCCCAGCCGTGCTGGGCACAAACCACCTGGGCTGGACTGTCCCTGCTGTCCCCAGGGCAGCGCCAGGCAGGGACAACAAGAGGGGACCCAAGCTCTGCGTGGCTCAGTCCTGGGGGGGAGAGTGGCACATGCCAGGGCTGTACAAAACGTTTTGCAATGAAGTGTGTGGAAAGGTTAAAACAGTTCCGAGATGTCTCAAAACCCTTCTCGACTGAGCCAGGCCTGGCTGGCACCTCCCAGTGCCTCCGCCACGGTCCGGGACCTGCAGGAGCACCGTGTCCATCTGCAGAACATCTCTCACAGCAGGCCAGGCCCAGGAACGGCACCGGGGCCCCACGGCCCCTTTATCTCTCAGATTTGACCTTGTACCTGAGCACCAGGTAAGCCAGGAGCCGCAGGATGACGAAGAAGATGCCCAGGATGAGGAAGTCCAGGTAGAGCTTGGCCTCCTCCACGTCCAGCTCCTGCAGGATCTTGATGGGCTTTTGGAAAGGGCAGAAGTCCTCGAGGCACTCCAGGTCCTCGCGCTCCATGGCGTAGATGGTGAGGATGACCCCCTCGAAGCCATACCTAGGGCAGAGCACACCTGAGGGTCACCAGGGGCCCCAGGGGAGCCCAGGACAGGGAGCTCTGGCCAGAGCTGGGGCCCCACCTGACGTAGGAGACGTAGGAGCTCCACTGCAGGTAGGTGGGGATGGTTTTGAAGCTGACGAAGAAGCCCGAGAAGAGCAGCACAGGGATGGCAGTGACGGGTCCCACAAAGGTGGCCACCTGGGGAGCAGAGGCCACTGGGGGTCACGGCCCTGCCCACCCACAGTGGGCAGCACTTCACCCCAAACCGTCACGGGGCCCCTCGCAATATTCCGAGGAAGAAGCAAAGCCCCTGCAGACCTGCAGGGAGGTGGAAGCAGCTCCGATGAGCAGCCCGAGGGACTGGGCCACCAGGGCGGTGGCGGTGGCCAGGGCGGAGAAGAGCAGGAAGCGCGTGGCCTCGGGGGGCTGGCCCGTCATCCAGTAGACGATGCTGCAGTAGGCGATGGGGCAGATCACCTGCACGGGGACAGACACAGCCCTGCTGGGCCCCGCTGCCACCCCCACCCCACTGGGGCATGGGGACAGACTGGCTGTGCCAAGGGGGGCACATCAGCATCGGGGTGGTGACGGAATGCACGGAGAGCTCACCTGGAAGGGCACGTCTGCCGTGGTCTTTGCCAGGTAATAGGCTTTGAGGCTGTACCAGTAGTTGAGGTGTTCCCTCAGGAATACGGTCATCTCCTGGGGGACTGCAGGGAAACAGGGAGTGAGCAGCCAGCAATTCCTGCTCTGGGGTGCTCCAGCCCCTCTCACACCCGCCCTGCAGGTGGGATGCAACAGGTAACCCTCTGCTTGCATCACGAGAGGGTGCCCAAGCATTCATTGGGGGAAAAAACCCAACTATCAGTGGCTGATAGGGGGAATTTCAACGTGGAAAATCAGCTTGGGTGGGGCTTTTTACAGATTTACAAACCTTTTCTCAGATTAAAAAAAATATTAAAACTCCAGCATTCTGCTTTGAGCCAGCAGGGGTCAAATATCCAGATTATAGCCAAATAAAGAGCAAAACTGCAATACAGGCAAACAGAAGGCTTTCCCCTGTTTAATTTTTTTCTCTCCTCTCTTATTTTCCCCCTTTTGCCCGATCCCTCTGACTCCCCATACCCACACTGCCAGGCAGCTGGAGCACCCCAGCAGCTGGGAGCAGCGAGGGGATTTTGGGGCAGGGAGCTCCTTACAGGTGAGGATGGTGGGCATGAGGGCAGCGAACATGAGGAAGAGCATGGAGAAGAAGAGGAAGCCGGTGTTGTTGAAGACCTTGCCCGCGTCGTTGCCGATGTGCAGGTAGAGCAGCCCGATGAGCACCCCGATGCAGATGTGGGACATGAAGCGCAGGTGGGTCAGCACCTGCGGGCACAGGGGGGCTCAGCAAGGCAGGGCTGCACCCCAAAAACATCCCAAGGGAGCAGAGGACAGCCCATGGAGCTCCCTGTCAGCTGCCAGCCCCCAAAGAGCCCAACCCCGAGCCCTGGCCCGGCCTCACCGTGTCCCTTAGGATGCAGATGAAGGTTCTCTTGAAGAGGATGCAGAACTGAGTTGAGGTGCTGGTGGCAAATGTGTGGCTCTCGATGTGATCCACATCCTGCAAGAGCACAGGGACGTGGGTCAGCTTCACACCGAGGGGCCCCTGCTGGCACAGGAGGCTCCTCTGAGCCCCTCTCACCGTCCCACACGTTGGGCACGATGAATCTGCCTTGTCAGGGCTGCTCTTCTTCTCAGCCATGGTGCACATCCCGTTCTGGACAGCACGGAACAGGACGGGGTTGAGGTCCCCGTACTCCCCTGAGGCCACCTCGATGACTGTGGAGGAGGACAGGACCCCTGAGAGGTGCTGAGCCAACCAGCACCCAGCAGGAAGGGCACAGGCATCTCCCTTGGGCAACCTGGGCAACCCCCAGGGCTTGGGCACTGGTTTGGAGCTCGCCACCCTCTGCTGGGGTGGGGGCACTCACTGAAGTCAGCGGGGTTGTGGTACGTGGGGCAGTGGAGGCCAAGGCCCTTCAGGTAGGGGATGAGGTTGGTCACGACGCCCTTGAAGATGCACTGGCCCTGGCTCAGGATGTAGAGCTGCAAGAATAAACCAGGATGTGGCAGGTGCAGGGCAGCCAGGGCACTGTCACCCGCCCTGCCCACCTCCCTGGCCCAGGGTGACACAGGCCATCCTTGCCAGACCCCTGTCACAGAAGCCCCAGGACAAATGCCTGCAGCCCACCCCTCCCAAGGCCTCTCTCCTGGCTCCTGGGGCCAGAGGGACGCTGTCCCAGGCCAAACCTTGTCAAACATCTCGAAGAGCTTGGCGCTGGGCTGGTGGATGGTGCAGATGATGGTGCGCCCACCCTGAGCCAGGGAGCGCATCAGGGACACCACCTGGAAGCAGGAGGCACTGTCCAGCCCGCTGTGGCCACGCAGGAGGGGGTGGAGGAGAGAGAGACAGCAGAGAGAGAAGGGGAGAGTTGAGAGGGGGACAAGAACATCCTAAAGATGCCACCCCTTGTGGGCACCCTCCCCTCAGATCCATGGGGCCTTCCCTCAGCCCCAGGGGCACGGCCCCATCCCACGCTCAGGTGGGCACCAGAGGGCACTGGCCATGCCAGCAGGGGCAGCCCAGCTGGGCAGGCAGGGCTGGGAGCCCCTGTGGGCTCACCTGGTGGGCTCATCGAAGAACATGACGGGCGGGTTGTTGACCAGCTCCAGGGCGATGGCCAGGCGCTTGCGCTGCCCCCCCGACAGGGAGCTGGTGCGGGTGTAGGAGCACTCCAGCAGCCCCAGGGCCGTCAGGATCTCGTTCACCTGCACACAGCCAAGGGTTTCCATGGACTTTCAACCCACCCCCACCTCCTCCCTTCACCCTTGCCATCCCCTGCTCCCCTTGTCCCCATCTTGGGGAGAGCTGAGGGGGTCTGGACCCACCCTCCTCAGCCCTTACCAGCTCCTTCTTCACCTCCTGCTTCTCGCTCAGCTTCAGGTTAGCAGAGACCTGCAGGGAGAGGATGGCCATGGAGACAGGGAGAGGATGGCCATGGAGACAGGGAGAGGATGGCCATGGAGACAGGGAGAGGATGGCCATGGAGACAGGACTGTCAGATGTAGGGAACAGAGCTGGCTGCACCATGGCTCCAGCCCTGTCTGCTCAGCACGGAGGGAGCACGGGCAGCAGGATTTTGTTCCCACATCCCAGAGCCCTTGGAAATGCCCGATGGCAGTGTGGGCTCGGTGCCCCCAAGGACAGCCCACGGGATGTCCCCAGAGCTCACCATCATGGCCTCGAGCACGGTGAGGTGTGGCAGCAGCATGTCATCCTGCATGATGTAGCAGGACATCTTGCGGAAGGTGCGCAGGTCCCGCGGCCGCCCGTTCACCAGGATCTGCCCCTTCATTCCAGTCTCCCTGCAGGAAGGAGGGCTGGGGGATGCAGCACAGCCCTGCACCCCCAGCCCCTCTGGGCCCCCCCAGGCTCACCTGTAGCCAGCCAGGATGTTCATTAGTGTGGATTTCCCAGCTCCCGAGGGGCCCATGATGCCAATGAGCTCCCGCTGGCAGAACTTCCCTGACAGGCATTTGAGGAGAGTCTTGTACCCTGCAGGGAGAGAGGAGCTGGGGTTTGGCCTCCCAGGGCAGCGGTGCTGCAGGCACTGCCGTGCCAGCCCAGCTCCTGGGGCACCTCAGGACCTCCATGTGCCAGGCCAGGGGCTGCGTGTGCTCCATCAGCACCCCCAGGGCCGTGACCACAGCAGCTGCCACCTCCAGCACGATCCCTGCCCCAGTCCTTGGCCGATCCCACGGATTCCCAGCGCTGAAGAAGGTCCTGACCTGGATCGCAGCAAAGAGCAGGGAAATCCCCGGGTCAGGCCAGAGAGTGCTGAGGGAGATTACCAGGCTGCTCCTGGGCCTGTCTTCAGAGGCTGATCCCGAAGGCCAGGGGGGAGGGCCAGAGCGGAGCAGGGCAGCAGGGGGCAGGCAGAATTCCCGATCCGGCTGTTGCCTTCATTGGCATTCACGCTGTGGCACCAGGCAGCAGCCGCTGCTAATCAGACCTGGAATTATCTCTGCTTTAAAGGCGGCTGATTAGCATTTTCTGGCAGAAGGAACACGATGTGTCGATGTGTCGGGAGTAAGGAACAAGCACAGCCTCAGGCTCTCAGGAGCTGCCCCTGAAATGGAGCCCTGGCTGGACAGGAATTGGTTTTGGGGGTGATAACCCCACGGACCGAGGCTGAGCATCCCTCTGACGGAACTGTGTCCCCTCTGTGCCCCACGGGGACAGCCGCTGTGGGGCAAGGGCAACAAACCCAAGCTGGGGCAAGCCCAGGGACAGAGCAGTGACAGTCCCACCTCGCTGGGAGTCCTGTGGCTTGTCCATCCCCCGGGAAGGTCATCCAGCCCCCCGTTCCTCTTCTGCGCCCCTCAGGGTCAGGACCCCGCAGCAGGAGGGGGTCCCGCGGGCAGAGGGGCTGCCAGGGGAGGGCGGGGGGCTGCTCAGGGTGGCCAGGGGCGAGCAGGGCCAGCAGCCCCCCCCCCCCGGCAGCGCGCACGGCTCCGCACCGCGCATGCTGCTCACGTCGGCGCCACTGCAGCTTGCGCAGCGGTTACTCACGTTCATTGACTGCCAGTAACCTCCTGCTCGGCACAGCGGGCCAGCCGGGGCTGGGGGCTGTGGCCAAAGCCACCGCGACCCCCGCCAGCCCCGCCAGCCCTGCCTGAGCGAGGGGAGAAAAGCCCCCCTCGCACCACCATCCCAGAGACCCCACGACCCCTGGGCTTGCTCCCACCTGGCCCAGCTGCCCGAGCCTGTCCCCCTCCCTCCCTGCAGGGCACTGGCCCGCTGGCAAGCAGCCGGTTCCCTCCTGGGTGCTACAGCACAATCCGCCCTGGAGAGCTCGCGGCTGTGCCATGGATCCTTCTGGGATGCTTCCTCAGCATCCCTGGTAAACAAGGAGGCATCATCCCGGCAGGTGTCAGGGCTGCTCCCGGGGTGTTTCAGAGCCTCGGCTTCCCGAGCTGCTGGGGACGGGGCAGAGCCCCCTCGGGCTCTCCTGGCTGGCAGAGCCCCTCACCAAGCCCTGTGACCCCCGCCTGCCTTCAGCTTCTCCAAATCAGCTCACCCTCCATCTTATCAGGCTGCCTGATTGGCATCTCATTAACTGAGAGCGCTAATTAAAGCAGACTACCACCCACCAGCCACCATCTGCCTCCCCTCTCCCCTCCCTGAGCTCTCGGCCAGAGTCGCTCCCAGGGAAGGGGGCCACGGCCTGGGCTGCCCAGGGAGAGGAAATCCCCCACAAACCACACCTTCTCCTCGCCAGGCTCGGAGCTGAGCCACTCCTGGGTGTCCTGCTGCATCCCACACAGCCATCACACCCCAAAAAGCAGTGCTGGGGAAACCCATCCCATCCATCACACCCCGAACAGCAGTGCTAGAGAAACCCATCCCACCCCATCCCATCGCATCCCACCCCTCCGGGCTGGCCCAGGGTGTCTGCCCAGGCCAGAGGTTTCCCTGGAATGCGCTCTGCCTTCCCCTGGCATTGCCCAGCACAGGCAGGCAGCAGCCGCTGCGGGACACGAGCCTTTGCCTCCTCCTCCTCCTCCTCCTCCCACGGGCACCCAGAGCAAACACCCGGCCACAAAGAGCCCCTGGCACTCAGAGCAGGGTGAGGTCATGGCATGCAGGACGGGAACGGGGTGGGAGAGCCCTGCAGGTCCCCTCCCCTCCCTGCCCTTCCCCACCCGCCAGCTCCTACCTCTCTTCCTCCACCAGGAGCCCTCCCGCACGGAGTAGGACAGGTCAATGAACTCGATGTTGACAGCCGAGCGCTTCGGGAGGTGGGAAAACCTCTGGGCCTCTGTGATGTGGTTCTCCACCTTCTTCAAGTGGGTGGTGAGCAGCGGGGCGTCGGGAGGGCCGGCGTGGCACACCGTGTCCTCCAGGGCGATGGAGACGCAGGCGGGATCCATGCCCTTCTCCGCCATCCTGCCGCTCTGTGGGGAGCGCACGGGGATGGGCTCGCAGCGGGCTCCCTCTTCCAGGCACTGCAGGGACCAGCCCACAGCGAGTCCTGTCCCCGCTGCTCCTGCTGGCTCCGGGCCTCGCTGTCCCCTCCGCCCAGCTGGGGCCAGCACCCACATCTGGCTGCGAGGATGGAGCCGGCCGAGCCTGCGCCCAGGGGCTCAGGGCGACGAGCAGCAGGATTTTGTCCGGCTCCACAGTCAATAATTCATGCACCTCCTGCAGCTCGGTCCGGCTCTGCTGCTGGAGCTGCTCCCCCAGCCCCGGGGGGGGGCCTGCGCCGGTCCTGTCCCGTGGGTGCAGGATGGGAGGTGGGAGAGCTGATGTCCTGCCCTGTGCCTGGATGTCCCCAAGGACTCACCAGGCCCTTCCCTGGCCTTGGGGAGCACAGGTATGAAATCCTGAACAGCTGGTTCAGGACAGGATGATTCCAGCTGGTTTCCTGGACAAAGCACACCACGCTCCTGGGGCAGAGCCCTCCTGGGTGCATCAGACCCTCAGACAGTGCCTGGGGTCCCCTGGGCTTGCTGGGAGAGCCTTAACAGAACAGGGAGGGGGCCCTCCTGCTGCCATTCCTTCTCTGCCTTCCTCGGCTCGTCATTTCACCTTTCGGGCTCTTCCAGCACAGCCTCCGAGGCCAGGCCAGCACCGAGCTGGGGCCATGACGCCGATACACCTGCCCCAGCCCTCCCCTGCCCGCAGTGCTCCACAGCCGGCTGCAGCACGGCCGAGCTCCGCGGGTCTCCGCTCGCCTCGGCGGCTCTGCGGTGCTGGGGGATGCTGAGCGAGCAGGGTGGGCAGCGCGGCTCTCCGAGGCTGCCAGGGGGTCGGGGATCCCCCCGGCTGCAGGAAAAGGAGCTCGGGCTATGCCGGAGCGGGCTGCGCCCAGCACCCATCTCGCCTCCCAGCCCGGGGTCCCTCGCTAACCTACATTCAGCGGGGCTGCGGGCAGCGGCTCGCTGCGGCTGCAGCGCACACACGCGGCCCCTGCGAGGGGCGCCGGCAGCTGCGGGAGATCCCCCCAGCCCAGCCCTGCTGCAGGCAGACCCCGCTCAGGGCTGGAAGGAAGCCAGCCCAGCCCCGGGGAAGGAGGGGTGGGGGTTCCCAGCCCGCGGGTTCCCTCCCAACATCAGCGGAGTGCAGGAGCGGGGGGTTCGGGGGTGCTGGTGGGGGGCAGCGGGCTCGAAGCGCCCTCGGGCTCACCTTGACTCCTCCGGCTGGGCGTTCACGGAGCGCTAAATCCCGCAAGCGGCTCTCCGCGGCTTAGCCCAGCCCCGAGGCGCGGGGTGGGGACGGGAAGGCTTTGCCCGAGGATGCTCTTCCTTCATCCCCGCTCCCCGCCGGCCCCCTCCATCCCCAGCCCCCCCTCCCGGCCCGGGGAGGCTCCCGGCTCTCCCGCAGGCTCACCTGGCAGGGTGCGGGGCGCTGGCTCCGCTCCCGCAGCGCCCCCGCCTCGCCTCCTCCGCAGACAAAGGGGC
Source organism: Serinus canaria (assembly GCF_022539315.1). Classification (NCBI taxonomy): domain Eukaryota; kingdom Metazoa; phylum Chordata; class Aves; order Passeriformes; family Fringillidae; genus Serinus; species Serinus canaria. The sequence goes on from NC_066337.1 coordinate 5,681,974, forward strand.
GATGCCCGGGGGGCCCGGCCGGGCGGGGGGCGGCTCGGTTCGGCTCGGTTCGGCTCGGTTCCGGTGCTCAGCGGCGGGAGCCGGGCTGGGCTCTGCCCCCGCGGGTGCCCGGCCCGGGTCTCCTCCCCATCCCTCCGCGGGGCTGGATGGGCAGGGCGGGCGGAGGGCGCTCCGGCCCCGGCCCCGCAGTGGCTAGCAGAAGCCCCGCAGTGGCTAGCGGTAGCTCCGCAGTGGCCAGCAGCCCCCCGGGCCGGTCTGCTCGGGGGCGCCCCTCTCCACCAGCCCCGTGGCCGGTGCTGCCGGGCGGGGAGCAGGATGGGCGGCAGGATGGATGGATGGGCTGCCCGGGCGGGCAGCGCTGCCAGGCAGCGAAAAATCCTCTTAAAGGGACCGGCCCTATTTCCTCTCGCCGCCTGCCAGCAGGCCCTGAGCATCCCTGAGCACACGGCCGGGGTTTGACAGCCCTGCCTCCGCACCCCCTGCACCCCAGGGCCGCCTCTGGGGCACAGCCCCCGCACTGCCCCCTGAGCCCAAACCCCTTGAGGGAGCCCAACACACCCTAAAGCTGCTCCTGCCCCGCTCAGCCCTGCACAGACCCCTGTGGAGACCCCCCAGCACGGGCACGGTGGGCACCAGGGCTGCCATGGCTTGGCACAGCCAGCAGGGTGACAGCTGCTCACAGAGGGTGGTGGCAGGGGGTGTCCCTCTGGGGTTTTACCCCCAGCACACCCTCCCTGGTGCAGCTCATCCTGCAGGATCCCCCTGCACCTCCCCAGCACCACGCCTGGCTCCCTCCTCGCTGTTACTCACACCTCTCACCCACCACAGCACTTAAACACCAGAGACATATGGAAATGAGTGGCACCAGCAAGAGTATTAATTAAAAAACCATCTGTTGAGCCAAGGAGAGCTTTCCCCACCCCCTGCCAGCTTAGGGCTGGGACAGAGCTCAGGGCAGGATCCAGGCAGGGGAGACCAGGGGAGGGCACGAGGAGTTATCCATGGAGCCAGGCTCCTATGGAGGTCTTAGGCCATCCAGTCCTGGAGCAAAAGGCACGTGGGACTCGCCCAGTTCTCTCTGCCTCCCAGCCCTGGAGCACTCCCTGTGTGCAGATCCCAGCCCAAGCCTGCTCTGGGCAGTGCCACAGCCTGGGAATGAAACCCCTAAACCCCTAACCCCCTTTCTGCTCATCTGGGCCCAAGCTGGTGGCCATGAAGCACCCAGCAGCTGCTGGGGAGTCATTTCAAGGTGGGAGGAAGCAGGGATGTCCCCATGGGGACATTCACATCCCTCTAATCCCCAGCTGGGACCTTCCTAAAGTGGCCTTGTCCATACCTGTGTCCCCACTCAGGACAGTGGCAGAGGAGCCTGTCCTGGTTCTGTCACCTGTGTTCAGGGCTGCAGGGACAGAGCAGGCAGCAGAACCTCTTTGCATGACAGGAAAACCTGTGGGATTCCCTGCAAATATATTTTAATGACCCGTGGCTGGGCCTCCAGCACCCTCAGCTGCACCATCACTTGTGCTCCTGACCACCCTCTCCATCCCTGGAGGAATAAAACTGCTTCCATGGCTGCTTCCAGAGGAGCCAGAGATGTCCTCAAGAGGCACAAGGCTGTTCCTGGCTGGAGCCACATCTCCCCCTTTGGGGCCCCAAGCTGCTGGGAGGAGAAGCCCCTGTGGAAAGGGGCTCTCAGGGCAGGACCACAGACCCCCTGGAAGGAGCAGGACCAGCAGGCAGTGCATGGAGCAGCCTGTAGGAAAGATTTTCCACCTGGGAGATGAGAGCTTTGCCCACTCTGCACTGCCAGGGAGGCTGCAGGGCAGTTTGATTCCTCAGCAGTGGGTGCTGCAGCCCTGGCCAGGCTGCTCTGTCCCTGCCATGGGGACAGGAGGCAGATGCCACACTCCTGCTGGCCCCAGCAAGCTCAGGGGGCAGCTCCACCTCTCAGCTTAGGGTCTGGAATTCCCTGACACGGAGAAATCACAACCTGCAGCACTGAAGGACAGGTATTTTGCACCAGGCACAGGTGCTGCCTCCCCGCTAAGAGGGGCTCTGAGCGTCCTCTGGGAAGCAGCCAGGGAAATGGATGATGATCCATCATCACACTCCCAGATCCCAGCACCTGCTGCTCCCAGAGCATCCCCTGGCCCTGGAGAGTCTGGGATGAGCCACCCTGCAAGAATGGGCCCAGAGCATCTCAGATGGCAGCCTCGGGACAGACAGAGCTCATGGAAGGAGCACAGCAATGGAGACAGTGGTGAAGGGAAGCAGGAGCCAGGGTGGAAGCCTCCCTCAGCACGTGGCCAGTGGCCACAGCCCTGAGTGGCCCAGCTCTACCTGGAAGAACCTGAGGAGAGCAAAGACAGAAGGTTTTGAGCTGCTTGCAGCTCCCATCTCCCAGTGCCAGCCCTCCCCTCAGAGCAGTGACCCGCAGCCGGGCAGTGCCACCCCCAGGGCTCACCGCAGGGCACGTGGCAGTCGCACTCGCAGATGTCACAGCGCTGGAACCAGCGGGGCCAGCCCGACAGCTTGGTGACACAGCCCGAGATCTTGATGCAGCCGAGGTTGGGGGAGGCTCCCAGGTGCTCCGGGCTGCCGCAGGACGAGGAGCACCTGCCCGTGAGGTCCCGCTCGCTGATCTCGATGCGGCCCCGCAGGCAGATCCCTGCAGGGCAGAGCCCATCACGGGGGGCTCACCTGGAGCCCACCGGGGCAATGAGGGCTTGGGGACGTGCTGGCTCCCGCCCGGGCTACTCACGGAGGCAGGAGGGCTTGGGGCTCCATCGGCCGTCGGACTGGCAGGCGCTGGCGGGGTCCCCCAGCAGCACGAAGCCGGGCCGGCAGCTGTAGCGCACCACGGAGCCCACCCACCAATCGTTCCCGTGCACCACCGAGTTAAAATCCGCCTCGGGCCGCCCGCAGTTCACTGCGGATAGGGATGCAGCCGGGGCTGGCAGGCTGCTGGCCGCAGGGGTCACCACACAGGGCTGTGCGTGTCCCCAGGCTGCTGGAGGCGCTCACACCGAGTGTGGCACAAAGCCCCGCAGCAGCCCCAGGGATCCCCCGGCCTTCCCCCGGCTTTACCTCTGCAGAAGGATTTGTAGCCCAGCCAGCAGCAGCTGCCGTTCCCACACTGGCTCCTCTTCAGCTCCTTGTGCCTCCCCTTGCAGCCCCCCAGGCAGATGGGGGCCGTGCCAGACCAGTACGTGTCCAGGTCTCCTGGGGCCACCGGGGACAAGGACACCATTGCCAGCCCTTGCCCAGCCCTCAGAGCCCCTCAGGGAGGTGCTGGAGCCCAGAAAAGCCCAGCCCAGCCCTCCCCAGCCCTTGCTGTGAGTGCAGCCAGACTCAGCTCCCACATCCCCTGTGCCAAACCCTGGTCTTGCTCCTTACTGGGCAGCACCGGTGCCAGGACTGGGGCACCCCATAAACCCCCTCATCCCCCAAGCCCCTGGTACCTTCTGGGTCCTGGCAGGAGGTGAGCGTGGCCAGCACGGCGAGGAAGAGGAGGCCCAGTGCCATCATCTGCCTCCTCCCCTCACCCCTCCAACCCCAGAGCCCTCTCTGCTCGCCCAGGAGAAAGTGAACTTGGTTTGCACACACCCCCAGGCCCGGGGATGCCGCAGGACAGGGGGGAAGGGAGGAGACATTGCCTTTAATGCCAATCCTCTCCCCAGCAGATAATCCCTGGCAGGTGACCCTGCCTGAGGCAGTGTTTAAAGGGACACTCGCAGCACCCAGCCCCAAACCCAGTGGCAGCAGCGGCAGCAGCAGCAGCAGGGCCCTGCCAACAGGGCCAGGCTGGAAGTGCTGTGAATGCAAACCTGGCACAGGGCCCTGCTCTCGAGGGCAGCTCAGCCCAGCCCTGCCAAGGCAGGGATAGGAAGGCTGGGCAAGGCAAGTGCCCAGGGCAGGGATGCTCTGCCTGGAGCAAGAAGCATCCCCCAGCAGCCTGTGCTCTCAGGGACAGCTCCTGCCTCTCCCAGAGGTGCTGGGATCAAGGTTTCCCCCAACACCCCGGAATTCCAGCAGCTTTTGCTCAGCTGCTTGAGAGGGAGCAATGGGGGAAAGTCAGTGCCCAGCCAAGAGCAGCACTGCGTCCCCCATGGCACATCACCTCCACACACAGGGCAGGGAGGGCACTCCCAGGACCCCAAATTCACAGTCCTAGTCCAGTCACTCAACAAAAGATGAGCTGGCTCTGCTCACAAGCCCAGGCTACTCCCTGTATTCAAACAAGGCCTGAGCAGGCAGCAGACAGCCCTGGGGGAGGCAGCAGAACTCAGCCCCACAGCAGGAACACCAGTGCCAGAGCTAAACCCAGCCTTGCAGTGCCACCTCCGGGGAGCAGCACACTCCAGTGCCAGCTGCACAGTGCCAGGAGAGCCTGGCAGCTCCTCAGTGCCCACCTCCCACCCTGCACCATCCCAGTGCCATCCTCCCACACCTGGCAGGGGTAGGGCTGAGCAGAAGAACACCAGACACTGCTGGGCCTGGCAGCCTGATGTTTATTTCTCTTGCCAAAGTACACTCTGCCCAACCAGGAGTCCAAACCCCAATGTGGGGAGGACACCCAGGGGATGCCAAAAGCAGCAAGAAGCTCCCACTGTCCCAGTGCTGCACTGGCCTGCAAGGGACAGCAGCTCCAGCACTGTCCTCCCAGAGAGCAGTGCTGGTTATGGGATCAGGAGGCAAACACCACCAGCAGCAGCAGGTGAGACAGGAAATGTGTGCAGGAATGCTGATGAAGGCATGATACCCCCTGGAGAAGGCATGGATGGGGCAGGGCCACACATGTCCCAGGGAAGAGGCTTCAGCACCAGAGTGAGCTCCACACACCATCCTGCCTGGCAACAGGCTCAGAAGGGCACAGCTGGTGACCACTCCACCCTGCCAGGCCTAGGCCAGACCTCCCAGCAGGGTGGGAGAAGCTTGACAGGCCCCAGTCCCCAAAAGGAGGGGGCAGACAGCTCCTTCCAGCTCAGATCACTCAATTCACACCTGGGGTATCTGTCCCTCCCCTCTCCCCACACTGACCAGAAGCAGCAGCCAGCCAGGCTGGGCAGAAGACAGGCCCAGCCTCTCCCCAAGCTCCTCCAGCAGCACATCCCCAGGAGGCTGAAGCCCTCCTGCTGCACAGGGGCAGCTCCTCAAAAACCTGGATGCCCAGCAGCCCCTCACAGGACCTGGATGCCCAGCAGCCCCTCACAGGATCTGGATGCCCAGCAGCCCCTCACAGGATCTGGATGCCCAGCTCCTCAGCTGTTTTCTGCAGCCTGTCCATGACGTTCTCCTCCAGCTCCAGGGCTGGGGCTGCTGTGCCCTGCTGCTCTGAGGCTGAGGTGGCCAGCACGTAATAGACAGTCTCACTCTGGCCCTGCTCGTTGGTCCTGCTCACCACATGGATGATGGGGCCGTTGCTGCTGCTGGTTCCTTGCTGTGAGGAGGAGGAGGAGGAGGCAGCTCCTGGGAAGGGGCTGGGAGCAGAGCACAGGGCTGGCGGCACAGGGAGCTCTGATGTGCTGCTCTCTGCTGGGGCAGGGTTGGCTGGGGGCTCCAGAAGGATGCCCTGCAGGCTGCCCTCGCCCTCAGGCAGCACCACGCACTCGCTGGAGCCATCCAGAGCCTCCCCACACTTCTCCCTGTCCTTGAGCAGCTGCTCTGTGAGCTCCATGCTCTCGTAGCGCACCAGCTGCAGCCTCATGTAGCCATCCTCGTGCTCCCTGTACCTGGGCACAGACAGGAGGGGTCAGCCAGGCACACTCCCCTTCCCAGGAGATGGGCAACAGCCAAGGTTCAATCCCCGTGCTGCACAGATGGTGTTTCAGCCTCTACTCCAAAGGCACACCCGTGTGGCAGCTTCTGAGCTCTGGGCCAGGCTCAATCCCCTCCCAGCCCATCTCCTTCCACCACTCTGGGACCATTTCAAGTCCATCCTCTTCCCCTCCCAGCTTTCAGGCTCTGGAAATTCTCTGGAGTTTCCTCCAAAGAAAGCAGAAGCATCTGTCCCAAGACTGATCTCTAGAGGGGGACACCTGGACCTGGCCCAGAAGTGTCTCAGCAGAGGCTGCAGTGATGGCACCACTGCCCTGGAGCTGCCAGCCAGCACTGCTCAGATCCCACTGAACATTTACTGCCCACTGGGAAAAGGGTCTTGAACACATTTACAGACATCAGAGCCCAGGCACTGCCAGCACAACGCAGGATGCACTGGAGAGGAGGCACTGAGGAGCTGAAGGTGAGCAGTACCTGAAGCGAGGATGTCCTGAGGGCCATTTGAACTGGTGCTTCTTCCTGAGGTGCACAGTGAGGTTGTTGCCCCGTGTGAAGCACTTGTCACACACGTGGCACTTGTACCGGGGCTCGGAGTCACCCTGAGGGACACAGAGAGCGACGTCAGCACCTCACCAGGGTGCAGGAAAGGAGACAGAAAGCTCTCTGAGAAGACTGACATGGAGCATCACGAGCAATGCAAGCTCTGCTGCCCTCCCACCTCGTGGACCTTCCTGTAGTGCAGTTTGATGGAGGACAGGGAGCGTGCAGAGAAGCTGCAGGTCTCGAACTCGCAGCGATACGCCGGCACCTCGCTGTGCGTCTCCAGGTGCTTCCGCAGGTCAATGAGGTTCTTGCAGCTGGAAGCACAAGGTGAGGGAACAGAGCTGCAGCACACACACACACACACACACACACACACAGAGGCCTCTGGGAGGTCTGGGGAGGGGGCCAGCCCCGACCCTCACCTGTAGTCACAGTAGTCACACTTGAAGGGGCGCTCCTCGCTGTGCCGGAAGCGGATGTGGCTGCGCAGCGAGGAGGGCACCGGGCAGGTCATGTCACACAGGGGGCACTTGTAGTGGTTCACTGGGCCAAAAATGGGGAGAGATGTCAGCCCAGAGCAGGGCAGAGCACACCCAGGAGGCTGAGCTGGGAGCAGGGCCCTTCACTCACTCACTCACTCACTCACTCACTCACTCACTCACTCACTCACTCACTCACTCACTCACTCACTCACTCACTCACTCACTCACTCACTCACTCACTCACTCACTCACTCACCGTGGTTCCTCATGTGGTCGCGGAGCAGCCTCTCCGTGGCGAACCTCTTGGAGCAGTGGGAGCACTGAAACCTCTGCTCTGCACCAGGGGGCAGGGAGGGCACAGGGGAGAGATGGGGCAGGAGAACAGCACAGGCAGCAGTGAGGAGAGGTGTTCCAGGGGGCTGGAAACCCCGGTGTGCAGCCCTGGGTCCCCACAGGAGGAACAGCCTCCATCCTGCCTCTGCCAGGAGACACTTCCCAGGGGATACAGCCTCGAGCTGGGCCAGGGGAGGTTCAGGTGGGACTTCAGGAGGAATTTCTTCATGGGAAGGGTGATCAGATGCTGGAAGGGGCTGCCCAGAGAGGTGGGAGAGTCCCTACCCCTGGCTGGCTGACAAGGTGAGGCTCAATCCCAGGCTGGACTCAATCCCAGAGGTCTTTTCCCATCAAAATGATTCTGGGATTCTGTGGCTGCCATCACTCAGCAGCCAAGCCAGGCTGTTCCCTGCCCTTGGCTCACAGGGTGCAGGCCTCTCCAGCCACCCCAACCCCCCAGGCCAGCCCTCCCCAGCCCCTCGCTGGCCCAGGGCTTACGCTCCAGGGCGGTCTGGCGGCGGATGTGGTCGAAGAACTTGGTGTTGTTGGCAAACATCCCCCCACAGGTGGGACAGGCCACCACCTTCTCCTGCGTGTGGCTGCGCAGGTGCTCCCGCAGCTTGCAGCGGCCCTTGAAGCTGCAGTTGCAGTCTGGGGAGGGACAGCACAGCTGAGAGCCCTCCCAAGGGACAGCGCCTCACTGAGCAGCAGCTTCCTCATCCTGTTTTGGCCAGCAAGGCTCCAAAATCCCCGCAGAGCAGGGAGAGATCAGCACAGTGAGATCACCAGTGTGGTACTGGGTCTAGCACAGTACAGCCAGTGTGCCCCCCCCCAAGCAGATAAGGCAATTGCACAAACACAGGAGAAATGAATGAAAACAATAAAAATAAAATAAATCAGCTGTAGCCTTTTCTCCAAGGAACTGATTACACATAAATGGGAAGCTCTGTACTGAGCACTCAGCTGAGGGAACTTCTGCAGGAATATTTCATGGTCAGACCCATGAAATTTGAAAACCTACTTTTGAAGGCCAAGGGGCTCTCTGAAATCTGTTCCCATGTTTGTCACCCAGCCCAAAGCTCCCAGGAGAGGCCCTGCAGGCTCCCACAAACCTTTCCAGCCACAGAGCAGCACGTGGTTCTCCTTCCCTGCTGCCTTGTACTCGGAGCAGAAGCTGTGATCCTCCACGTGCCGGAAGAACCACTCGGGGTTGTCAAACGACCTCTGAGGGGACAAGGACACACAGGGCAGGGTGAGAGAGACCAGAACAAGGCCAGATGCTCCCACAGAGCTCCAGACAGAGCCAGCAGCTGTGCAGCACAGCAGCAGAGATGATATTTTTGCCCTGATGAAGGGAGAGAATGATGCATCTGAGTCCACCTCATCAGAAGGCCAAATAATTACTTTATTATACTATATTATTCTATACTATATTACATTACAACTAAACTGAATCTGCCAAGCACTCAGCTGCACAGAACTGCCCAGAATCTCATGATTGCCAGCCCACAGTCCCAACACACACACCTGGCCCTGCCAGGCCAAGGAAACAAAACCCCATCACTGTGGGTGAACAATCTCCACATTGCATCCTGCTTTGGCACAAACACAGGCACAGCAAATGAGATAAGAGTTTTTTTGATCCTTCTCTGAGGTTCAGAGAATGTGAAACCCAGATGTATTCTTGGGAAGAACTGTGCCTTGCTTTTCTCTGGGAAGAGAAACGTGGTAACATGTCACAGTCACATTTTCTGAAAAATCCTTTGGCCAGGATTTCTTCTCCTGGGAAGCTGAGAAGCCTCAGAGAAAAATGAAAACAAGAATTATCTGATTGCTGCTCCTGTGTTCTGCTACTTTGGAATGTGGTTTGGAGATTGTTTACCAACTGGTCATGGTTTGATTGGTTTCATGTGAATTGTTTTGGCCAATCTCCATCAGCTGTGTTGGACTCTGAGGAGTCAGTCACGAATTTTTTATATTATTCATTCTTGTTAAGCCTTCTGTCTGTATCCTTCTCTTTCTTTAGTATAGTTTTAGAATAGCATTCTGGAATGGAATGGAATGGAATGGAATAGTAAATCAGCCTTCTGGGAAGATGGAGTCAGATTCTCTCACCTCCCAGCTCCCCTTTCCCAGGGAGCTCTCACCTCACAGTACTCCCAGAGGCACAGGAAGCTCTCCTGGATCTCAGGGATGATGTTGTGGCTCTGGAAGTCCAGCTGGCAGGGGCTGAGCTCTGCCTGGCCCTGCAGGGCCCTCAGCCCCCACTGCTTCAGCTTGGTGTGGTAGCAGTGGAAGTAGACGTGGCGCACCAGCTCGGCTGGGCTCGCCAGGGAGCAGAAGCCACAGTCCCGCCACAGGCAGGTGTACTCCTCTGCAACAGACAGACAGACTGCTGCTCTGGGACAGACAGACAGACAGACAGACAGACAGACAGACAGACAGACTGCTGCTCTGGGACAGACAGACAGACAGACAGACTGCTGCTCTGGGACAGACAGACAGACAGACTGACTGCTGCTCTGGGACAGACAGACAGACAGACTGACTGCTGCTCTGGGACAGACAGACAGACAGACAGACAGACAGACTGCTGCTCTGGGACAGACAGACAGACAGACAGACTGCTGCTCTGGGACAGACAGACAGACAGACTGACTGACTGCTGCTCTGGGACAGACAGACTGACAGACTGACTGCTGCTCTGGGACAGACAGACAGACAGACTGACTGCTGCTCTGGGACAGACAGACAGACTGACTGACTGCTGCTCTGGGACAGACAGACAGACAGAGAGACAGACAGACTGACTGCGGCTCTGGGACAGACAGACTGACAGACTGACTGCTGCTCTGCGACAGACAGACAGACAGACTGACTGCTGCTCTGGGACAGACAGACAGAGAGACAGACAGACTGACTGCTGCTCTGGGACAGACAGACAGACAGACAGACTGCTGCTCTGGGACAGACAGACAGACAGACAGACAGACAGACTGCTGCTCTGGGACAGACAGACAGACAGACAGACAGACAGACAGACTGCTGCTCTGGGACAGACAGACAGACAGACAGACAGACTGCTGCTCTGGGACAGACAGACAGACAGACAGACAGACAGACTGCTGCTCTGGGACAGACAGACAGACAGACTGCTGCTCTGAACACACACAATTCCTGTGCAACACAGACAGACAGACAGACAGCTCCTTTGGAACACAGACGACTGCTCCTCTAGAACACACACAATTCCTCTGGAAGACAGACTGACAACTGCTCTGGAACTCAAACAAATAAACTGTTCCTCTGCAACACAGAAAGAGAACTGCTCTGGAGCAGACAGACAGACAGACAGACAGACAGCTGCTCTGCAACTCAAACCTCCCCTCTGCCCCCAGAAGCACAGCTCGAAGGTCTCTCCAAGCAAATCTGCTCTCCAAATCACTTCACTCCCAAAGTGCAGCTGCACAAACAGCCCACGTGTTCTCCTGACAGCCAGCCCTGCTCTGCTCAGGGAGAGGAGAACAAAGGCCAGAAGCTTTCCCTGCTCAGAGAATCACAGAGCTCTTTAGGCTGGAGAATCCCTCCAGGACCATCGAGTCCCAGCTGTGCCCGATGCCCACCTTGTCCCCAGCCCAGAGCTCTCAGTGCCACCTCCAGCCCTTCCTGGGACACCTCCAGGGATGGGCACTCCAAACCTCCCTCGGCAGCCCTACAAGGCCTGGCCCTCCTTTCCACGCAGAAATTCCCCCTCATGTCCACGCTGAACATCCCTGGGCACAGCTCGAGGACATTTCCCTTGTCTGTTGTTCCTGCGAGCACAGCCCGGCCCTCGCTCCTGTCAGGGGCTTGTGAAGAGCCACAAGGGCCCCCCTGAGCCTCCCTTTTCCCCAGTGCCTCACCCAGCGGGTCCACCTCGGCGTGCTGCTCGCCAGAGCCAGACAGGCGCTGCCGCAGGTGCTGCTGCAGGTGCTGCGCCACATGCGAGCAGAACTCCTCCATCTCCGAGGCCACGAAGGAGCACTGCTGCCACTCGCACTGCAGCACCAGGGCCGCCTTACCGCCCGCACGGCCGGGCGGCATGGCCGGGCTGCTTCAGGGCCGCCCGGGGCTGCCGACACCGCCCGGGACCCGCGGGCTCCGGGCAGAGCGGCGCCGCCACCGCCGGCCCGCCGCCCGCCTCTACCCCGTGGGGGGCCCCGCAAGGCGACGCACCGCGCGCCCGCCGGCCAATCACAGCGGCCGCCGCCCGCCCGCCCGCCAATCAGCGTGCAGGAACGCGCTCACTGCGCGCGGCGGCCGAGCGGCCCCGCCGGGAAGCAGAGCTGTGACATAAAGGTTCCCAGGCTGTTTAGGGCCGTGGGTAACGGCAGTGTGAGAAAGGCCAATCACTTGTTTGTAAAATGTTAAAAGTTTAATAGTAATAAAATGGTTATAAAAATAGAAATATAATTAGAGTAATAATAATTTTGGAAAATTTGAATTAGGACAATATGAGACAATAAAAACAAAGAGTTACAGACAGTCCAGGTACCTTTTCTGGGCAAAACAAGCCCAAAAAGCCCCACGTAAACAGAGGATTAACCCTTAAAAGCAACAGCCTGTTGCATATTCATACCTCTCATCCATGATGCATCAATTCCAGTCACACACGGGACTCTGTCTGGGCAGGGTCAGCTTCTTCCTCTGAATCCTGACAGCGTCATCTTACCTGAGCGAGGCAGGAAGGAGTTCGATTCTTCTGATAATGGGGCAATCAATTCTTTTTCTCTCAAAGATTCAGGTGTCCTGTGGCTGCTATCTCACTTCGAGTCCTGTCTTTTAAAAAGTATCTCACACAGCACAGTTTCTATTTTAACCTTATGTTATAGCCTAAAACTACATTTAACACACTACCTAAGAAAATTAACACAGCACATGACTCTCTAACACAACACATGTAATATTCAATTGAATATTTGTGAAAAGCCAATCATAAAATGCCCATTTTTTTTATTCTTTACATTTCATTTCTGAGGCTTCTCAGCCTCTCAGGAGAAAAGATCATCCTAGCAAAAGTGTTTTTCATTAAATCTGTCTGTGACACCCAGAGTGTCACAGCAGCTCCTGCAGACCCCACCACAGCCCCCAGCCCTGATGTGAATGGCAAACATGTGCCCAACTCCACCAAAGTACCCAGAAAATGTGGTGGGATGATTTTTGAAAAGAAAACACCAGCTTAGAGGTTTCCATCTCAAAGAAGCCTGGCTGAGCTTTTGTTCTCTCTCTGTTTTCAATGGAATTGAACTGCAGCCAGCACAGAAAACACCTGCACTGAGCAGCCACAGGATGGGGATTTAACCTTGTGAGAAACGCCACTCACTTGTTTTCAACATTTAAAAAGTCTAATAGTAATAAAATGGTTATAAAAATGTCCTTTCCCCTTTTTCCTTCCTTTCCTTTCCTTTCCTTCCCCTTTCCTTTCCCCTTTCCTTTCCCTTTCCTCCCTTTCTTCCCTTTCCTTCCTTTCCTTTCCTTCTTTCCTTCCTTCCTTTCCTTTCCTTTCCCCTTTCTTCCCTTTTCCCTTTCCCCTTTCCCTTTCCCTTTCCCTTTCCCTTTTCCTTTCCCCTTTTCCTTTCCCCTTTTCCCTTTCCCCTTTTCCCTTTCCCCTTTTCCCTTTCCCCTTTTCCCTTTCCCCTTTTCCCTTTCCCCTTTTCCCTTTCCCCTTTTCCCCCATGAAATGCCAGCTCAGGCAGGAAGGAGGCTCCTGGGGAAGGACCCTCACTGACCATGCAAAGTGGAGTGAAACACAGATCCAGGGATTTGCATTTAAGCAAATCCCCAGCACGGAATGGTGCTGGAGACATCCCTAAATTCCAAAACCCCATTTCCGCCAGGCTCAGCTGGAACCTTCCCAGGGAATGATGAGCACAGGCTCCACTCTGCTCTGGGAAGCTGATGAGGGACAGATCTGCCCCAAATTCCTGCAGGATCTGGGAGCTGGGACTCGTCAGCAGCACCAACAATGGAAGCAGGTGAGTTCCAGCAGCTCAAATCTTCCCAAGCTGAGGCATCTTTATGGCAATATCAGGGAAGGAACAAACTGTGCTGTCCTTGGGCTCCTATTGGAAAAAAAAAACCACAGAAATTTGTCTAGAATAGACATGTGGCATCTGAAATGTCCCAAGAATTTAATAGAATCAATTAACATTCTGCCTTCTCCAGACTGAATTTGAGTTTATATTCCTTCAGAGTGCTTTATTATTTTTGTTTCAAAAGGCAGTTAGATCAAAGTGATGTGAAATTGGATTCAATTTGCTTGGAAATGATTTAAACTCAGACCTGAATTAGCACTTTCTTCCCCAGTGGCAGAGTTATCTGAAGTTTTGACAGCTCAGCATCAGATCCCTCTGGATAATCCAGTGGCAGCAACAGGTTCAGCCCTGGGTCAGAGGGCTGGGTGATGCTGAATGGAAACAGTTTGGGCAGAGGGATAAGTGAGGATGTGAGAGAAGTGACCTCAACAGCCCAGACCAGCAGAGGGGTGTGGCAGGGATTTCCTAATGCCTTCAGAGCACAGCAAAGGTGTCAGGAAACCTGCAGAGAACCAGACCTGCTGGAATTCCTCCACCTGTGAGAGCTCATGTCCATTTCTGGACACTTTTCTGTTTTGTTTTGGTTTTTTTTTTTTTTTTTTCTGTAGTCTCATCTTCACCTCATTTTTGGGAATCTGTCCCTTGCTCTGTGTTTGCTTTGTGCCTGGCCTTGGCTAAAGCTCTCTGGCCAGCACTCAAACACCAACATAAAATTCCACTTGCCCAAATTTGCAGCTGCTACGACCCCAAAAATAATTAAAAAAAACCCATCTGGGGCAAAGCCAAGCCAGCAGAGTGTTGTTGGAACCCTCTCACCTCCCCTGGTGTGTGTGTGTGCACCTGGGGCCACAATGCCACCAGAAACGGAGCCAAGGGACACATCCTGAGGGGCAGAAGAGCCAAATGATAAATCCTGGAGATCAAACACCTCAGCTGTGCCCTGGCAGTTTGCTCTCCCTCCGGAGAGCGTGCCTGTGTGTTTTCCAAGGGATTAGCTTCAAAGGCAGGGAGGTTTTTTCCGGGATAATTCAATAAAAGCCCCCGTGGAAGCTCCTCCCTGGCTCCACAGGTGCGAGCTGGGCTCAGGCAGGATAAAAGAGCTGTCCCTGCATTGTCCCTCAGCTGTCACCTGTGCCACCACCTCTGTGCAAACCCCAAAATTCACCCCAGGCTCGGGGGGAGGGCAGATGCCTCGTGCCAAAGCCACCAGAGCTGGTTTAGGCTGTGCTGTGCTCCAAGGCAAAAAACAGGGCCAGACCTTGCAGGTGCCAGGGCAGGGACCCTTTGTGCCTTCCCAACACAATAGTCTATTAATATCAACACACAATATCTTATTAATATTGTATATATTTATATATTAAATAAATATTTTTCTCTCTATGTATTTCTATATATATTATATATATAAATAACATAATATAATAATAATAGTTTATATACTTAGAAAGATGTCTATTTCTAGATTACAAATACTTCTATATTTCTAGATCTAAGAATTGCAGATCTGTATTTTTCCCTCCCAACCCGGTGCACAGAGAGGATGAATTTGCTTCTCCCAGCTGCTCTGTGCTCTCCCTGAACTCTGCATTCGCTCAGTCCCTGCAGATTTTGGCAAACGCGTGTACCAAGGGGTGCGAGTGAAGCACACGGTCAAGGATCTCCTGGCTGAAAAGCGATCCCGGCAGAGCAGCGGCTCCCGCTTCAGCGTGAGTCCCGTCCCGTCCCGTCCTCCACCCCCTTTTTAACCCCATAACGTCCCTCATCCCACCCTCTGCTTCAAAGACACTTTGGGGCACTGCCAGTATTAATAGAATTATTATAATGCATGCCTCAGCATCACTGATGGTTCCTTGTTTTTCATATCTCTCAACCTTAAATGCCTCAAAGCCCTTTTTTTCCCCTTTTTCAAGCATGGCAGTGATGTTAAATTCCTCTTTCCTTTCACATCCTACATGTGCCACCTTCCCAAGTCAGCTTCCTTTTGCAGCAGCAGCACTTGGACAAGTCAGTGCCCCGAAAATATCTGTTCCTCCCCGAATGCTGAGCTCCTTCCAGCTCCTCTCAGGGTGCCAGGGGAGCTGCAGGGATGTGATGGGCTGGAAAGAGGCCAAGCATCAGCTTGGAAGAGATGATTTCCTCTTAAAGGGCTCCTATGGCAACAGGAAACCCAAGTCCTGCTGCACTCCATTGGGTTTTGGTTCTCAATTGCCAGCCAGAAAGGGAAGGTGTCCCCACAAGGGGACACAATGCTGTGATGGCAGGATGCGGTGGCATCCAGTGGTGTGAGGAACCCTTCCCTGGGTGCTCCTTGGACTCACCTGTGCTGGGCAGCAGCTCCTCACCTCCAGCTGGGACACAGGCAGAGGAGGGGAGCAGGAGCTGTGTCCTGCAGGGACAGAGAAGGATCACTGGGGTCACTGACAGTAGAACACAGAAACTGGGAGTTCTGATGGATTTTCCCCAAAAACCATTCACCTCTAGCTTTTCTTTTATGCTGAAGAGGCCTCACAGGGACGTACTTGTGACTTTCAGGCCCATTAACTCTGCAACAAAACAGGCAGGGAGATAAAAACAAAACAAAAGAGGATTGGGCATCCCCAAACCCAGCAAAATCCAGGCACTCATCCATCCCCACAGGCTTCAGCTGCTGCAGGGAGGCAGAAGCCCCCTGAGCCATGGAGAGTCCCTGGGGAGGGCACACTCCCAGCAGGCAGATATTTAGGAAGAGTTCTTGGGGAGCAGCTGAGAAAACAGCTCCTGTTGGTGCTATCACCAGTGTCCCGCTCCCTCTGTGGAGGCGGCAGCTTCAACAGCCCCAGGACTGTAAAACCCTCCTGACTTTATTGCCCTGGGCTTTGCAGAGCCCAGCAGTTGTGTGTGTGTCTGCCTGATGCAAAACCAGCCCTGCTGCTCATTCCCTCGAGAGACAAAAAGTGATTGTGCAGGGCAAACATCCGTATTTGCTCGGACATATCATGAAAAGAGCAGCTGGAAGTGCAGCTCTGTTTGTCTGGCAGAACATAACCCAGAGAACAAGCCAGAACCAAAGCCAGGAGCAGATAACTGAACACCCCTCTGGCTGTTGGTGATGCAGGGTAATTTAGCTGCATCTTTTGTTTGAGGGTGATCTTTGCTCCAGAAACAAACCAGCCCTGGGCAGTTGTTGGTGCCAGGCCTCTGGAAGAGGCTGTGCTGAGCTGGGGAGGTCAGGGCTGAGCAAAGCAGAGCTTTGGGATGAGGTTTCAGCAATCTCCTGGCAGCCAGGCCCTGCACACACAGAGTGATGGAAATCAGGCTGTGCTGTGAGGAAACCCACCCAAAACCAGGGCTCAGGGCTGGGCTTTGGGGAGGCTCTGGCTTTTCCTTTGTAGGTGTCCTCTGCAGGGTGAGAGGATTCCTGTCTTCTCTGAGGTGTGGAAGGGGGCACCTGCACAGGTGAAGCAGTGCAGTGCTGTGGTTTAAGAGGATTCCTTGCTGATTGCCCAGCAGCACTCCCAGGGCAGGGACACACTGCCAACCCTGCCCTGCCCAGGCTCACCTTTGCTCTGAAAGAGGATTTTTGTTCCTTCAGCTGCTCCATTACAGACTGGGCCCAGAGAGGGGATGCCCTGATGCCAAAGCATCGCCACAGGGCAGGGCCAGGTCATCATTTGGAGCTGGATCCTCAAATTTAGGCAGATTTGTAGGGGAGTCAGCAGGCAGTGAGGCAGCAGAGCTCTCTGGAGCAATCCCAGGCAGGATCTGTGCCTGGCCATGGGCAGGGCAGGCTGAGCCCAGCTTATCAGCAGCTGGACACTCTCTGGACCCCAGGGAGGCTGAGCAGAGCTGCAGGAGATCCAGGCTCCCCATGGCCATGGCAGGGAAAGGAAGCACTGCAGGGAGGAAATGAACTAATGGCTCTCAATTAAGGCTGATAAGGAGCAAGGAGGGGAATGAAATGCAGGGCTCTGCTCTGATGAGGCCAAGGATGGGCTGCAGCAGAGGCTCCTGCACTGAATTCAGGCAGGCAAAGCCCTGGTAGCTCCTGGCACCTCTGGGGCTCCTCACCACAGGTGTGTACACACAGCCAGGCAGCTCCAGGGGCTGTTGAACAGACAGGATCAAAGATTAAATGCTCTGGTAACTGGAAATGATCCCTGCTGGAGGCTGCCAGCCATGCCCAGGGAGCTGGGCAGAGCATCCCAGCTCCCACTCCTGCAGTCCCCCATCCCCTGTGCTGCCTGACCCTCCCAGCTTGGCTTTTTCCTCTAAAAGTGACCTGGATGCTGAGAGAGGACCTGGATTTGCATGTGATGGCTTCAGCTGGGGACAGGTGCAAGCCCTGCCCGTGTGACAAGGACACTCCTCTGTCCACAAGCCCAGGGGCTCCTTCCTGCCACCTCCTGCCACCTCTGCAGCCCGTGGGGCCTGTGCAGGCTCAGAGCTCATTTCCATGGTGGAGCAGGGAGCAGCTGCAAACCTTCCCTTGCAGCAGAAGGAAGTCCTCAGAGCTGGCAAATTTAATTCAAATCTAAACCTCTAAATTTGGTTGCCTGCTGAGGCAGGAACCTCCTGTTTGCACTATGCAAACTGGACAGAGCCTGCCACCAGCACGGCCAGGGACAGCAGAGTGACAGCAGGGCAGCTGGGGGCTCTCTGTTCCTGCTCTGGGGGCCTGGAGCCCCCCAAACCAGAGCTCAGGGGCGTTCCAGAGGAGCAGATACCTGTGCCAGGGTGCTTTGTGAGGAATCAGGCACTGGGAACACCAGGGTCACTCCAGGGGTAGTTCTCCTTTACCTGGGGACCAAGAGGAGAGGATGATGATTAATATCATTATTATTATCATAACCATTGCTGTAGGACCCAAATAGGATTTAGGAACTCTCTTTCCACCC
This sequence comes from Serinus canaria, assembly GCF_022539315.1. NCBI lineage: Eukaryota > Metazoa > Chordata > Aves > Passeriformes > Fringillidae > Serinus > Serinus canaria. Next base: position 5,700,058 of record NC_066337.1, read on the forward strand.
AGCCTGCTTGTGCTGCCTGGAAGGGACAGGTAAAGCAGCCCTGGGGCAGCAGAGCCATCCCAGCTGAGCTGGAGCATGGGCTGGCTCTGCCCTTTTTGGCCACTCAAGGGCTCAGATCTCACCTTGCCTGGCTTGTGCCAACACCCAAAGGACTCCTCAGCATTCTGCCTGCCTTGAGGGACCCTGTGGGACAGGAGGAAGAAGCCAGTTATCTTGATACTCCTCCTCTTAGCAGCCCTGCACAAGACCCTTACAGTCTCTGCTTAGCCTACATCTGTTAATTCCTGTGAGGAAATCATGGAGTTAAACCCCCACAGCTCCCAGGCTCAAATAACATGTGTGAATTCCACTCAGTGAGCTGCCTTGCTTTGAAAAGTCATTCTTTCAAACATCTCTTTATCTTTTGCAGGGCAGCACCAGCACAGCACAGTCACCCTTTGGCCAAATACCAGGTGAGGTTTTCCCTGCACTGCTAAACACCTTCCATGCAGGTGGGAAGGTTGGCACAGCCCTTCTGCTCTCCTCCAGAGGATGTGAAACAAGCCCCAGAGCAGAGCCACCCTTCAGAGGGAGCCCAGGAGGAAAGCAATTAAAAGAATAATAATAAAAAAGAACATCAATAATTTGTATAAAATCCTCAAACTGAGTAATTAAAGCAGTTTCCACCTCCTTTAGCAAAGGAGCTGTACAGAATCCCTCCTTTCCCTCCTGTGTTTTCCCATTTTCCCTGGAGCTGGAGAGAGTAAGCACAAAACCAAGAGCTGACCTGTTTTATCCCTTGGCTCAGGGAAAGCCGAGTGAGGCTGGAACCTCCTTCCCAGGGGCTGTAGCAGAGCGAGGAGGGAGCACAGCCTGGCTGAGCTGACCTTCATCTCCCTGCCCTCCTATTTAAAGCTTCCCCAGCACTCTTGGTTTGCTGCAGATGGAGTCACCAGGTGGAACCAAAGCACCTCTGGGCTCACACACCTGTGTCAAGGCAGGGTGGGTTCCTGGGCCATGCTGGAGAGAAGAGGGCTCTGTTGTGCACCCACAGAGGTGTCCATCGTTCTGTGGCAGCTGTTAGAATTTTCTTTACACTTTCCCACCTTTTTTCTGTCCCCAGGCTCCCCCCCCATGTCTGGGTACTACGGCGTCCGCAGATCCTTCCCGGCCGAGCTGGATTTCCACGGCACCAAGCAGTTTGTCAGCGATGCCTACCCCTCCCCTCTGGGCTCCAGGCCCTTCTCCTGTGACTCCTCTGTCCCCCAGGGCCACCCAGCCCGCCTGGAGCCCTATCTCAGCGAGTTTGGGGATCACCGTGCTGCTGCTCCTCCTCTGCCAGCTCCCACCAGCTCCTTCTTCAGCGCCCCAGCCGTGCCCCCTCTGCTGCCATCCTTCCCCAGTGACACGGGGCACTTCCTGCTCGTGAGTGCCTCTCCGTGGCTCTGTCCCCAGGGCAGGCTCACCCCCTCTAAATGTGGGGTTCAGTCAGGGGGGCTCGTGGGGGAAGGATGTGGCTGCTGCAGGAGCAGGCATGGCAGGTGGGGCAGGGCTCTATGGGGAGGGTTTTTACTCTTTGGTTCCATCTAAATGTCCCCTGTGCCTGTTGGAGACATCCCTGGAGACTCCTGCTCTGCTCTCAGGTCAGGGTGGGATTGCTGGGGTGGCCCCTGCAGGGCCAGGAGCAGGATTTGATGACCCTGCTGTGTCCCTTCCAACTCAGGATAACTCTGTGATTCTATGGTTTTATGAAAACCTCCCTCCCTGAGTTTCTAGAAACATCCCTTGGTGACTCCAGGTTCCCTATCCCAGCTCCACTCACAGCCCCACCACAGAGCCCCTGGATCCTGTAGGACCAGGGCTGGTCAGTCCTACTGGGACCCTGCTCCAGGCCCTGCTCCAGGATGGACATTCCCTTTCACAGTTCAAACCCCAAACTCTGCTGAGAGGATGGATGTCCCCTTTCACAGTTCAAACCCCAAACTCTGCTGAGAGGATGGGTTCTCCCTTTCACAGTTCAAACCCCAAACTCTGCTGAGAGGATGGGTTCACCCTTTCACAGTTCAAACCCCAAACTCTGCTGAGAGGATGGATGTTCCCTTTCACAGTTCAAACCCCAAACTCTGCTGAGAGGATGGGTTCTCCCTTTCACAGTTCAAACCCCAAACTCTGCTGAGAGGATGGGTTCTCCCTTTCATAGTTCAAACCCCAAACTCTGCTGAGAGGATGGGTGCTCCCTTTCACAGTTCAAACCCCAAACTCTGCTGAGAGGATGGGTTCACCCTTTCACAGTTCAAACCCCAAACTCTGCTGAGAGGATGGGTGCTCCCTTTCACAGTTCAAACCCCAAACTCTGCTGAGAGGATGGGTGCTCCCTTTCACAGTTCAAACCCCAAACTCTGCTGAGAGGATGGGTTCACTCTTTCACAGTTCAAACCCCAAACTCTGCTCCAGAGCCACAGAAACCCTTTGGGCATTCCCAGGGATAGATATTCCATTACCTCCAGGACAGGCTTTTGTTCCTAAGCCTTTTCCTTGCCTTCTCTCCCTGTTTCCCTGCAGAGAGAGCCCTGGGAGCAGCCCTCACCCGAGAGCCTTGGCCAGCCTGACAGTGCCTGCTCAGAGCCTCTGCAGGCGCTCCCTGCCAGCTCCAGCTGCCTCTCCCTGCCCGAACCCGGAGCTGCTTCCCCATTCCGAGGCTCAGGTTGGACCCCAGCCCTCCCTGGAGCCCAGCCCTACCCTCTGCACCCCCTTGAAGACACCCACTACTCCCCCAGCTACGCTGCCACCTCGCCCTACAGCCTGTCCCCATTGGTGGCCAGCGAGCCCTCCAGGATGAGCCACCTGTGCCCAGAGCCACCCTTGGAGCCACCACACCTTCCCGAGCACTCTGCCTGGGCCAAAGAGGATGGAAGTGCCCTCTGGGGGACTTACGAAGGCAGGAGAACTTATTGAGGAGAGAGAAGAGCTGGAGGAAAGAGAAATTGACCATTATAAAGCAAATTTTATGCTCCTTCCTGTGGTGGTGTTCGCAGTGGTCCCAGGACGAGGGAAGAGATGAGAATCCTGACTCCACGTTCCAGAAGGCTGATTTATCTTTTATGATATAGATTATATTAAAAGAAAATGATATATTAAAGCTAAACTAAAAGAATAGAAGAAAATATCTCATCAAAAAGCTAGAAAAGAATGATAAAATCTTGTGACTGCTCACAGCCTTGACACAGGTGGCTGTCATTGGTCATCAAGTAAAAACCATTACACATGCTAAGTAAACAATTCTCCAAATCACATTCCAAAGCAGCAAAACATGGAGAAGCTGAAGCTTCCCAGCTTCTCAGAAGAAAAGATTTCAGAAAATATGTCTGTAACACCTTCCCAAATCTGCTCCTTCAGGCGAGATGCTTTGTGCTCTGGTTAGAAACACAAACCCCGGACACCACACTTAGCTCAGGGTGCTGCCTTCTGGTGCCTCAAGAAAGGGATTCCTCCCAGCCCCACAAGTAAAATGCTCAGCCTGAAACACCTCTGTGCTCTGCAGGATTTCCCTACCAGCAAGGATCAGGGGGCTTTTCCAGCCTAAATGGTCTGGGGGCTCTGCAGGGTGTGGGCACTGCCTTGCCTGCCGCCCTGTGCCCGAGGAAGCCACACCACCCCTGGCACCTGCAGGGCACCAAAAACCCCTCCCTGACACCCCTTTTACCCTGAATGAGCCCACAGCAGATCCTCACCCACCTGGTGGGCTGCTCGGGGGGCACCCAGGTGAGAATGGGACAGGTACCCAGCTTTGGGGAGATCCAGGTGGGCTGGCAGTGCCAATGGCACTGGTAGCCAGCCCAGGAGATATCCAGGTGGGCTGGCAGTGCCAATGGGACCGGTACCCAGCCCCGGGGACATCCAGGTGGGCTGGCAGTGCCCATGGCACCTATACCCAGCCCCAGGGGAACCCAGGTGGGCTGGCAGTGCCAATGGCACCGGTACCCAGCCCCAGGGGAACCCAGGTGGGCTGGCAGTGCCCATGGCACCTATACCCAGCCCCAGGGGAACCCAGGTGGGCTGGCAGTGCCAATGGCACCGGTACCCAGCCCCGGGGGAACCCAGGTGGGCTGGCAGTGCCAATGGCACCTATACCCAGCCCCGGGGGAACCCAGGTGGGCTGGCAGTGCCAGCAGGAGCGGTCGCCAGCCCCGTGGCCACTAGAGGTAGCTCTGCACCCACGAACACCGCCGTGCAGCCCTCCCAGAGCAGCGCACCCTGCTCTGTCCCCGGAGGGGTCACCCCCTTTGGCCCGGCTCGCCCCCGAGCCCGGCACCCCCAGCAGCAGCAGGAGGTTCTAGAACATTCCAGCCCCAGGGAATGGGAAGGGATGCGGCCCTTCAGTCCCTCCTTACCTTTCCTCCTCTAATCCCGGGGCATTTGAAGCCTTCCCAGCCCCTTCCACTCCCACAGCGGCAGCTGCGGAGCCTCCAGGGGTGGCCCTGCCCAGCCAGGCCTGTTCCCCACTCACCTCAGGTGTGTGCAGCTCTCCTGGCCCCACACCAGCCCTGCTGCCCCAAACCTGAGCCCAGTCTGAGCCTTTTCCACCCCACAGCTGATAGCACTGCTGGGCTGAGCCCCAGGGCTACCTGAGCTGCTCCTTCTGCCAGGCGAGCAGGGCCACCAGGCCAGGGGGGCTGTGCTGCCCTCAGGCCCTGGGGAGAAGCAGGGACAGGGTTTGGAGCTGTCTTTAAGGGGTTTGACCCACTCAGGCATTCCCTCCTAAGGCAGGCAGGGTTTCCTGGGGGTTTGAGCAGCAGGGACAGGGTTTGGAGCTGTCTTTGATGGGTTTGGCCCAAGCGTTCAGCAGGGATTCCTCAGCCTGGAAAGGCTCTGCAGCCCAGGAGCAGCCAGAGCTGCCCTTCCATCCTGCTTCAGCTCTCAGCTTGGGCTGGAAAATGTTGAATCAGGCACCTGTGGAGGTGGCACTGCTGGGCTGAGGCCATCTCAGCTGCTCCTTCTGCCAGGGGCTGAAGGTCAGGCCCTGAACCAGGCCAGGGGGGCTGTGCTGCCCTCAGGCCCTGGGGGAGAAGCAGGGACAGGGTTTGGAGCTGTCTTTAAGGGGTTTGACCCAGTCCTAAGCCAGGCAGGGTTTTCCTCAGCCTGGAAAGGCTCTGCAGCCCAGGAACAGCCAGAACTCTGCTGCCTCCTGGTTCCTGAGGGCACCCAGCAGGAGCTGGGCAGCCTGCAGGCTCTGCTCTCTGCTTACAGAGGTAAACAACCATCACCCCAGCTCCCTGCAGCCTACACCCACCCACAGCAGCTCCAGGAGGGAGCAGCCCCACTAAGGGAAGGGTTTCAGATCCCAAATTCCTCAGTGACACCCCCTCCCCTCCCTGCAGAGCACGTTCCTTTGTGCTCAGGGCAGGTGGGCTCCTCTCCCGGTGGGATGTGTCCCTATAAAGCTGTCCCAGGCAAGGCTTGGCCTACCAGGAGCTGCAGGGGCACATTTCAGAGCCAGGAATGGCCTCACTCCCCACAGAAATCAAGTGTTATTTGTTCAACTTAAAGGGAAAAAAAAAAAAGATTCGGCCGTGACGACAGCCAGCCTGAGCTGCTGGTAGATGATTAACAGCCTGGCCTGCTCTCTGCCTCACTCCTGCCCATGGCTCAGGCTGTGGTCCCCAGGAAAAAGCTTAAAGGCAGCCTAAAAACCCAGTTCCAGCAGTGCTAGAAGGGATGGCCATCCCCAAAGTCTGAGCCACACACTGAACCCCACACTGCAGCTCCCAGCACTGAGCCTTGTGAGGAAAAGGCTGATTTGTGCAGCACAGGAAAACAGCCTGAACTGGGGAAAGTGCAAATAAACTCCAGTGTGAGCCCAGCATCCAGGCAGAGGGAGGGAATGCTGTGGGCAGAAGTGGGGCTCAGCTAACTTCAGCCACCCAGGTGCCCAGGGCAGCCTCTTTGTTAGGCCACGCCTGCCCGCTGCCATTTTGGCCCCAAAACCTCAGAATTTAGCCCTAAAAAGTGAATAAATGTGCAAAAAGCAAGTCGGTCCCTTGCAGAGTGCTCAGTGCAGGTAGCAAATGAAATCTGAGAGGGCTGGAGCCCAGCCTGTGCATCTGAGGGGAAAACACTGAGCTGCTTTGGAGGCATCTGCTTCATTCAGGGAAAGATGGATAAAACCCTGCAAATGTCCCAAAAGCAAAGGGTGGGGAGGGTGAGCCCACCAAATCCTATTCCCCCAGACCCTCTGCTAGATGGGGATGTGCTCGGTTTCACAAAAAGATAGCCCATTTTGTGGAGCCTTTGAATATTCAAATTGAAAGTATCGCGCAATCATTGATTGTCAAATCATTGGTTTCTAGAGGTTTTAAATACTTGGCATTAGGAGAGAAAAACTCAAACTTATACCCGTAGGGATAAAACAATAATATTGTCGGGATCCACCTGCCATTGGCACCGGGCAGGCAGGTCCCTTCACCCCCAAATTTCAAGCCTGACTCCTCTTGCCCCCTTGGCCAGCTTGTGGGGCCGGGGCCGGGGCCACCTCTGCTGCTGCACCGGGCACCTGGCGAGGCGCTGCCCGCTCCGGCTCGGCATGTCCGGTAAGCCCCGCTCCGTGCCCCCGCCCGCCCCCGCGCCCCGCTTTGGGGCCGTTTCGGGGTTCGCCGGGGTCACTCCGCCAGCGAGGCGATGCCGCCTGCCAAGGCAGGAGGGAGCGGGGAGGGCGGGGAGGAGGGAGGGAGGAGGCACGGCAGGATCGGCTGCTGCCCGCCGGGTGCCAGCGCGGCCGGCTCGGCACGGGGCTCCGCGGGCACCGAGCCGGGCTTCTGCCGGGCTGGCTGCGCTGCAACCCCCGGCCGGGGGGGCACAGGGGACCCCGCATATCTGGGTGCCCTCCCCGCATCCCTTTGTGCCCACCCCACACGTCTGTGTGCCCTCTCTGCATCTGTGCCCTCCCCGCATCTCTTTGTGCCCACCCCGCACATCTGTGTGCCCTCTCTGCATCTGTGCCCACCCCGCACCCCTGGGTGCCCTCTCTGCAGCTGTGCCCACCCCGCATCTCTGTGTGCCCACCCTCCATCCCTTTGTGCCCACCCCGCATCCCTGTGTGCCCTCCCTGCCTCTCTGTGTGCCCACCCCGCATCCCTGGGTGCCCTCCCTGCCTCTCTGTGTGCCCACCCCGCATCCCTGTGTGCCCTCCCTGCCTCTCTGTGTGCCCACCCCGCATCCCTGGGTGCCCTCCCTGCCTCTCTGTGTGCCCACCCCGCATCCCTGTGTGCCCTCCCTGCCTCTCTCTGTGTGCCCACCCCGCATCCCTGTGTGCCCTCCCTGCATCTCTCTGTGCTCTCCCCTCACACTCCACCCCAGCCACGCTACCCCTAAATACCAGCCCCGCTCCCCGACCCCGAGTGCACTCCCCGTCCTTGTCACCCTACTCCCAGCCCAACCTCAGCAGCCTTTCCCTCGATGCCCAGCACCATCACTGTGCCCCTGGACCCCCAGCCCCATCCCCCTGCTCTCTGCACCCCAGAATCATCACTCTGCCCCTTGAGCCCCAATCCACCCTGGCCACCCTCCTCCCTGACCCCCAGTCCATCACTTTGCCCCTGCCTCCTAAATCCATCACCCTGCTTCTCGACCCCAACCCCACCCCAGCCTGTCCTTGTCACCCTGCTCCTGATTCCCCACCCTGTGCCCACCCTTGCCACCCTGCCCTTGCCCCCAGCCCCATCACTCTACTCCCTGCCCACCCTCACCATCCCACCCTTAGCCCTGCCACCTCAGGGCCCTCCCTGGCTGCAGGGAGCTCTGCTAACCGGCAAGTTCTCCTTAAATCCCACCCTTCCCTCCCCTCATTTTCCCCAGCTTTAGCTTGTTGAATAGACACAAAACACCAGAACACGAGCTGAATAATCCCCAGCTGAGCCCAGCTCAGTAAACCACCCTGAGGGCAGCCCTGTCACTCTCTGGAGGGCCCCAGGTGCCTGTCCCAGCTTGTTCTCCCCCAGAGCAGCCTGGGGGTGCTGGCAGGGCTGGCAGAGGTTCCAGCACAAGAGGACAGTGCCTGCAGTGCAGGATTCCCTGGCTGTGTGGGCAGAACCTGCAAGCCCAGCGTTGTTTCTGTGCCAGGATCTCCTGGCACCGTGCAGCTGCCTTGGAGAAGGTGTTCCGTGCCCAGAGGTGGCACTGGAAGGCGGGGTTTAGCCCTGGCACTGCTGCTCTCCTGCTGGGAGTTTATTTTTGCTGCCTCCTTCAGGGCTGTCTGCTCCCTGCTCTGGCATTTTTTGAGAGTAGAGACCAGTCTGGGAGTGTTTCCTTCTACTGTGTGATTTCAATTATAACACCAGCAGAAAGGACAGGAACGACTGCCAAGGAGCTGAGTGTTTTACCAAGAGTGCAACAAGTGAAAGTGGTTTTTCAGAAGAAATAAATTCTTCATCATTTCCTGTCCTAAAAATCCCTCATGAGGTAGTGACTGGTGAGTGCTGGCTAGTTTTGGCTGGATTAAACACACCCTAAATTCTTGTTTGAAATAAATAGGGGCTGTACATGAGCAGAATAAAGAGATAATCTAGGCTTTGCAAGAAAACAGTCATTTTATTGGTGTTTTGTTGAGCTCTCTGAATAACCACCCACACATTTCCATTGTTTTATTCCTGGGCTTCATCTGCCAGATGAAACGCTTCCCACATTTATTTTCAGGTCCTGAGAGAGGCAAATATGTCAGGAATTTAAATGAGTCCAACAGCAGCACCAGATGGAGCTGGGTATTGGGAAAGCTGGACGAGGGGCAGGGGAAGAAGGAGAGAGATAATAAACATGTGCTTTTTAAATATTATCAACAGCGAGATTTTCATGAGTGCCTGCTTGTCCCAAGCTGCAATAGCAGGTGTTAGAGAGGGCTGTGAGTGTGGCTACAAAGAGACACTAAAAAAATAGTCATGTTAAGTCTAAAACTGCTCTCCACGTAGAGCACACCTGAAAACTGCTGGATTTGCTGTTTGTTCTGAGATTCTCCCTCCTTGCAAAGTGTTTTTCCCCAAATTCTTCCAGGAAAGCCCAAGGTGTACCAAGGTGTGAGGGTGAAGATGACAGTCAAGGAGTTGCTGCAGCAGAGGAGAGCACGGCAGGCAGCTGCTGGTTCAGCAGTGAGTAAAAATGCTGTGGTGTTGGCTTGGTACCTTCTCTTTTAATGGTTTTTTTTGCCAGGACTGTAATCTCAGGACTAAAATCTGAGTGTAACAGGCTGGTGAGGATGGGGAAAAGGAACATTCAGTCAGAGTAGCTGCAGCAGTGACCTAAAGGAGTGAGGATCTGAGGAGTACAGGGAGAAAGCAGAGCTGCTGCTGCTCCAGAAAAGTCACTCCCTCCAGGATGGAAGCACACCTGGGCAACCCCATCCCTTCTGGAGGAGGGGCTGGAGCTCTATGTGCACACACACACCTGCACATTCCCTCTCATTCCCTCTTCCAGCCTCTGTAGGATTCCTCCAGCTCCAGCCACTCAGGGGATTTGCATAAAGAGCTTGGCAAATCATTATTTCTTCCTGGTTCATGACACTGCAGCTCTTGGAGCCTTTCAGATTTCAGCTTCTGCACTTTGTTGCAGCTGAGTGCACAAAAGTCAGCCTGAGATCCAGAGAGGGCAGAGAGCTCTGGGTGCAGAGAATTGTCAGGTTTTGGAAACGCTGGGTCACTGTTCCCCTGCAGCAGCAGCCTCTTCATCACAGCCAGGTGTCCCAGGGCTGCGTGGAACCGGTTTTCACTTCCCACCAGCACTTCACACAACCCCGGTGGTGCCCACACAGGAAAAAGTGAAAAGTGGCGGTGAGGGAAGTCACCTCTGTGACCTGCACAAGGTATGGCCCGCCCCAAAAGCCCCGAGGCTTTGGGCTGGCAGGATGTGCGCTGAGAAAAGCTCAACGCGGGGACTCCATCTCTGCCTTGTCACGTCTGCACCAGGGACAAAAGGCACCCTCAGCCCAGAAGAGTCACTGCTTCAGGAATTAAATGCACGGCATGTGCCAGGAAGTTGTTGCCAGGGAAATGAGCTGCTCACTCGAGGGCATCTTGAATAAAGGAGATGAAGTGGAGGGCTGTATGAATTAAATCTGAGGGGGAAACCCCACCAGTGCTTGCAGAGTAAAATCCTGGCCCCCAAGCAGCAAAACTCCCATTGCTTTTGGGGTGGATTTCTGCCTTCCAGCAGGTCAGGTTCCTAGAAGTGGTTGGTCTGTCTTGTTTCAGCTTCCAAAATTCCATAAAAAACGAGGCTGTCCCTTTTCAAGGAGCACGGCCAGAGCTGCTTCTCAAACAGCATCAATCCAGTGTGACGGGACACTTGCAGTGGTCTTTAGTTAATTACCCATTCCCAGCAATATCCATCCCTAGGAATTCCTTGGGATTCCCTCCACTGTGGAATTCATTCTCCTGGAAATTAAAACACGTCAGTTTCAGAGACGGCTCTGTAGAATCGGGAATGCAGCAGAAAGAGCCCCTCAGCCCGGAGCTGACCCAGGGGCTTCACCCCGGGTGGGTGCTGTGCCCAGCAGAAATCCTGTTATGCCCATTCATCTAATGTTCTGCCAGAGCCAGGGAGGCTTTCCCAGCCACGGCTAGGAGGGAAATAAAGTTTATTTCCAGAGTTTTCTCTGAAATCCAGACTCACCTCGCTCTGTGCCGCAGCTCCTCTTCTTCCCTTCTCCTTGCTCAGGTTCCTTGGGACAGCAGCAGCAGCAGCAGCAGCAGCAGCATCCAGTTTGCAGAGTCTGTGTCTCCGCCTCACCCAGGTTGGTACAAAGCCCATCCACACGGCCCTTCCCGCCCCATTCCCAATTTTCCCCACAGCCCCGAGCCTTCCCAGCCCGTGTTTGGGGCCGGCAGCACTCGGGGTGCGGCCAATCAGCCCCTGCAGGGAGCCCGCGGGATGCGGGTGAGGGGCTCAGAGCACACCGTGCTCTCCTTTCCGAGCTTGTCCTTCCCACCGCAGGGAATTCCATCCCCTCGGGAAGGGATGCTCATCCCCAGGGAACAGCATCACCTTCCCCAGGCTCTGAGGGTCAGAGTGCCCTGGAGCCCCTGGCTGGGTTCTGTTCTCTCCTCCCTCTCCTGCCAGCATCCACAGGAGTGAGAGAAATGCCAGATTTTCAACACCACCAAGAGTTACCTCCTCCTGCCTGTGCATATCCAAGGAAAAGGGGGAAGGGGTGAGGGGAGGGGCACTTTGGGCTCACAGATCCTTCAGTTATCCCCAGCCAGAGCACAGAGGAGAGGCTGGGCAGGTGTGAGAGCACACATTGCAGGGACAAGGAAATTGTTAAATCATCGATAGCTGGGAATCCATTTGCTTATGTTAATAAAGAAACGTGAGACACGCCAAAGCTGGCATGCCAAAGCCTTTTCAGGCTGGAAGGCCTCCATCAGTTTATGTATTTTGGGTGTTTCTCACTCCCCACAGCCAGCTAAGCACTGCCACCCTTGACCCTGCAATGTGCATTCCAGACCTGTGCCCTTCACGTGGACAGGGCTGAAACCATGTTTGAGCTTGGTGTGAAAAGATAATAATTCTGAAAAGCCAGATCTGCTGTCAGCTTTCCAGGAACTCACCCTTGGGCCAGCAGCACTACGTGGTCACAGTGCCTCAGCAGCCCTGCCTTGCTCCATTTCTTCTGCTCCTGTCTGGCTGTTTGGAGGATAAAAAAGCAAATTATCCTCCTGTTATCCCCTTTTTCCTGCAGGTGTAGCTACCCCAGGTCTGGAGATGAGGCAGAGGCACATCTGGGAAGCACAAATCACTGCCTGGCACCTTCTGGGGCTGCAGACAGGGCACAGAAGGGAGGCCAGAGGGTCAGAGTCTGAGGGAGTGTCCAGCTGGATCCCTGCCCAAAATGCCTGGGGGCAGAAGAGTTTCCAGCAGTTAAAGAGCTTTATAGCTGAGGGGGCCGCCTTCCCTGAGTTATTCACATGCTTTTGAGCATCTCCCTCGTGGGAGTTTCTGCTTTCCTACAAAATCCACCTTGCCCATGAGAGGCCTGTTTAATGTCTAAATTCACAAGGTTACTGAGCCTGGGAGAGCACTGAAACCTGCCCTTGGAGAAGACAGACACGGATTCATTTGCTGCTGTCTGCTTTCCTTTCTCTCCTAGAGCCTTTTGAAGCAGAAGCCATCCCTCCTGTGCCCAGCTGCTGCCCCTCCTGGCAGTTTTCCAGCTGCCTGTCCTGTGAGGAAAGCCCTGGATACCTGGAGCAGCTGATAGATTCCTGCCTGCAGTCGGATGCACCCTCTGAGCCAGCCTTCAGTGCCTTCCAGCCATCCCCACACTACACCCCAGACACCTTCCAGCCACTCCAGCTCTGCTTCAACCAGGGCCTGGTGAGCTTTGGGACCCAGGGGAGCAGCCAGAGGTGTCCCCAGGGGCAGAGGGAGTCACCTGCTGGGGCAGAGCAGCAGCAGTGTGGGAATCTGGCTGCTTTCAGGAGCCTGGGGTGCTCATGGGCTCTGAGTGCTTTCCCATGGGGAGCCCCAGATAAACTGGGAGAGGCTGCAGGATGGGGAATGTCCCTTCTAGAGGTCCTGTAGATTTTGTGCAAACAGCAGCACACCGCTCCCACTGGCACAAACGCCTTGGGTTTGCACCCTCCAGACTCCCTGGCAGATTGTCTATCCCTATGACACTCTGCCTTTGGGTTTGCACTCAGGCCTCCTGAGGATTGTCTCCCGACACATCTGCCTTGGGTGCACTCCAGGATTGTCTGTCCCTACTGACACATCTGCCTTTGGGTTTGCACCTCCAGGACCTCCCTGGGCAGGATTGTCTGTCCCTACTGACACATCTGCCTTTGGGTTTGCACCTCCAGGACCTCCCTGGGCAGCCAGATGAGAAAGGCAACAGCACAGGAATTCTGGCTGCTGGCCACATTCCCCTGAAATCTCATGTTCTCCCCCTTTTTTCCCTTTTTCTCTCTCTCTCAATATCCAGGCTGCCAGCTCTCCCAGCTCAGCCGACCTGCCCAGCCCGTGGAGCTCCAGCTGCTCTCCCCCCCAGCTCTCTCCCCTCACCCCGCTGACCCCCAGCCCACCCTACAGCTGCCCCATGGAGGAGTGGCCCTGCCACCCGCCGTGTCCCTTGCCCAGCCCCGTGTGCTGCTGCCCGGCCTGTGGCTCGCAGGGCAGGGACAGCAGGGGCCTGCAGTGCTGCCCCTGCCCCAGCACGGACTGCCTGGAGCTGCTGCCACCCCTGGCCCTGGCCGAGGACTTCTTCAGGAGGGACAGGAGCTGTGACATTTGCTACAGCTAATGGGGGCTGTGGTTTCACACATCCACTCTATCCAAATCAGATTAAATTGCCCATGAACTATGCAAAGTTGTGCTGCCTAACACAGCCCAGTTTATTCTTCACTACTCACCCTTTTTTACACGATGCTGTCACTACATTGGGGGGTTTTGTTGGTGGTCTGGTGGGGTTTTTTTCCCTGTTTTTTTTTCATTGTTGCTGTTTTTTAAAATAAATCTGAAGCTGCCTTATCCAAACACTTGTTCTTAAACCAGCTCTTTTTGATACAAATAAATCATTTGGTGTAAATGCTGAAGCCTGGTCATTTTTCATGTGCTAAAGGTCAATGCTTTTCTCTTCTGCTGCTGACCCTGCCCTCACAGAGGTGAGGATGAGCTTTTGAGCAGCCTATTCAGTGACACAAAAGCTCTCACTCACCCTTCCAGCAGATGAAAGGTCCATATTTAATCCAGCACCCAGCTTTTCCCAGAGAACGCTGTGCCTCACCCAGCTCTGAGCTGGATCTGCAGCTCAGGCTGTCCTGGTGACCTTTCCCAGTGGTTCTGGCAGAAAAGGAAAGCTGCTGTTTGCCACGCCAGGGTTTAGCCCTCAGAGGTAAAATCCAGAGCCAAACTTCTCTGGCTGCTGCTCAGCACCAGCTCCCCTGGGGAGGCAGAGGCTCAGGGAGAGGCTGATGTTACTCAGCAGCTCTTGGTCAGGTTTGGGCTGGTGATAAAAGGTTTTCAGCATAATCAGCTGAACAGGAACTAAATGATTTTTTTTAAGTAGATCATAGGAAAATTGTAATACCTGAGGATTTCCTGCTTCTTGCATAAACCCAGAGCTTCCCAACATTTTGTCTTGCCTCCTCTTGGTGAGGCAAACTGGAAAGAAAGACAGAAAGACAGAAAGAAAGACAGAAGCACGAAGAAAGACACAGAAAGAAAGACAGAAAGAAAGACAGAAGACCAAGAGACAGAAGAAAGACAGCAGAAGAAGCAGAAGCAAGAAAGAAACGAAAGACAGAAGAGAAAGACAGAAAACGAAAGACAGAACGAAAGACAGAAGAGACAGAAAGAAGACAGAAAGAAAAGAAAGAAAAGAAAGAAGCATCTCTCCATATTGAATTCTACCAAAAAAGAGAAAATAACTACACCTGTGAAGAGAAATATGATTTCCATCCATTTGCTCACCTCATCCAGACACTTCCACGCTGCACTGAAAACCTTTCCAGTTCCTTTACCTTATGTAAGGTACTGGGTTTTTTTTTACCCAAACATGTTCTAAAAATATTCAAGTAATATCTCCCCTTCTCTCCTGATTAACCTCAGCATTGGCCCAAGTGATGAATTCATGAGGTCACAGCAAAAAAAAAAAATCTATATATAATTATTATTGTGATATAAATTCTAGAGAGCTGTAACTTTGCAGCAGTTAAAGGTGTGATCACCCCTGTGCAGGAACACCCCAGCAAGTGTCATTTCAGCAGTGCTGGCAGCTGCTTCAGCCCCTGAGTGATCTTTTGGGGCACTGAAGGGCTGAAATTCTGCCCCAGAGCTCACTCAGTGCCAGCTACTCCTGCCTGCTGCCTCAGGAGCAGGCACACCTGAGCCATACCTCAGAACCCCTTATCAGCAACAAGAAAAAGCCAGAAAATAAGGCTGAGGCAAGAAACTGGAGGCTTCTAGAGGAAATGGGGTGCCCACATCCTCCCCATGGCTTGGCCAGGTTGGCCTGAGCTTAGCAGAGCCAGGGAGACGCTCTCAGGGAGTGAAAGGGCACCATGAAATGATAAATAATTATCATTTACAGCAGCAGCCTCAGTGTGCACAGCAAGGAGGGCGAGTGCTGGAGCCTGACAAGGTCTCTGACCTCCAGCTGAGGTGGGGGTGCCATTCTGACAGGTCACAGATTGCACTCCTATCACTCTCTGTGGAGTGGATCCTCCCCAGGACTGCTCTGGGCAAGGGCTGTGCTTGTGCCCACTGCTGGGCACAGCCAGGTATCAGCACCAGCACCAAAACCAGCCTCAATCCCCTCCTGATCCTTGGATGATGGCTGATCCAGGTAAAAACCCCTCCTCAGTGAGGACACCGAGGCATTTCCAGCAAAACATTCCTACACACCCAAACCTCCCAGCTGTGCCAGCTTCCACCACATCAGCAGCACCACTTCCATCCCCTGCAGCTCTTCCTCTGTCCCTGCTGCTCCTTCTCCAGGGGTTGTGCAATCCCACCTGTGCCAGACTGGAAACAGTTTGAGATGCTGTCCCCACCTCGCTGCCAACAGCCCCAGGGACACACTCAGGACAAGTAGAAGCTTGCTGGCTGTTGACACAAGGCCTTGTTGACACAAGAAAGGGGAAAAACACAACAGAGGAGCCATTCAAAGGTTGATTGTGCGATTTCTGGCTGTGAGAAATGTATTATTTCCCTCCTTTATCCCTCCCAAAAGTAAAAAGGAGTTAAAGGAAGCACCTAAACCAGAGCTGGCTCTGCTGAAAGCCTGGCATTTCATCATCCCTGCCAGGTGAAGCCTTGACTGCTCTATAAACACAAACCCAGGGATCATCTCGTGCTTACAAAGCCATGAATAACTCCAGAAGTCACCCACAGTTAAAGAGAAAAGAAAAGGTTCTTATTTTCAGCTCCTCTACCTGAGAATTTGATCTAAAAGCTTCTCTTGCCAACCGACTGACAGCTTTTCTATGGTGCCACTTCAGAACGTTTGTTGGGTGATAAGGAGCCTTTGTTATTAGCAACTTATCCAAAGCCACAGGTAGGAAGAGATAAACTGTGCAAATAAAGGGCTATCACCCACTGCCAGCAAGGCTGAGCTTTGAGAAGTCACATTTCCCCTGAAAGAGCAATAGAAAATTGAGGGGTGAGCTGTGAACTGCTTACATCAGCGAGAGAAGTAGAGGAGACACTCAGGTTTGAGATTGAACAGTGATTATCGTCACAGCCAGGCCAGGAACTGGGAAAGGGAAAGGGGAAATGGTGTTACCCAGAGGGGGAAGCAGCAGCTTCCAGCAGTCTGGTGGCTCCAGTCCAGAGGAGCAGCTTGTGGATTGTGGCTGCTTTCAGAGCAGGCCTGTGCTGGCTGAGCTTTGGGGAGCTGAGCATGGAAAGGAGGAATCCTGGGGTTGCAAACCTCATCCATCAGCTCCCAGCTGCCAGGGGGATGCTTTAATTCCTCCCCTGAAAGGATATTTTCCCTGATAATCTGCAGATGGTGGTGATTCCAGACTCCCACTGACACTGCTTTGCATGAAACACCCAAGAGATGACACAATAAGGAGAAAAGCCACTCGAGGAAAGAAAGCTCCTGTATTTTTTCATCCTGCCAAAGGACTTCAGTCACCTCACAGACATTTCAAGGTGGCAAAAAGCTTTTTAAGTTTTCACCTGCCAGGTGCTGCTCACAGTTTGACAGTTCTGCTGCTGCAGCTTCCAGAAATTGATATTTTATCCATCATTTTGCCTTGGCACACAGTACTGCCCCCCTGATTCACTTCTCACTCCGTTCAGGGCTCCTTGTAACATCCTTCCAAGTGAGACAGCACTGGTTCTTGCTGGCCTGTGCTCAGATACATGAAAATTTATGCAAACACATGCAAATCCACGTCTGCTTCTCTGTCAGCAGAGTGCAGGTACGTGTAGTGAGAGGCAATGGCCCAACAGCAGAGAGGAGGGCTGGAAAATCGAGATATCTGCATTTCTTAAGAGCTTTTGTTCCTGTCACTTGTTCAAACACTCCAGGCCTGCCAGTGCCTCGGGAAATCCCAGTAAGGCCACAGCCAGTGGGTGCTCAAGGAAGTGGCTGCAGTGATTTTAGAGCTCTGCCCTTCATCTCTCTGCTCAGGAGAGCAGCACCTGTGCACAGCGAGGAGCCAGCAAAATCCAAAATCCAAAATCCAAAATCCAAAATCCAAAATCCAGCTGAGAGTGAGCCCTGGCACAGGCCAGCCTCTGCCCAAACCCAGCCTTGCAGAGCCACTGATTGCACAGCAATCCACAAATCATTGCACAGAAAGGCCCAAAAGAATCTGCCAGACCCCTGCCAGGTGGGAAAGGGAGCAGGGGAGCACTCCTGGCACACACCCACACGAGTTTGGTGCCCTAAAAGCTCTTGGAAACCCAGAGGGATTCTCTGTCTCCCATCCAGGTGAGGTGAGCTCCCACCTGAGGGGCTTCCAGAGCTGTTCTGTGTCACCAGAGCTGGGACTTGGGTGGGATGGGATGGGATTTGGATGGGATTTGGATTGGATTGGATTGGATGGGATGGGATTTGGATTGGATTGGATGGGATGGGATTTGGATGGGATGGGATTTGGATTGCATTGCATTGGAAGTCTCCCCTCAGCAGCCACACAAACCCTCCCCGTGTCCTTGTTCTCACAGCAGCTATTTCCTCCCCTGGGCTGGCCATGGGGAGCTGCTCCAGAGCCTTCCCAGAGTGCTGAGAATGGGAATTCCAGCTTGCAGGACCCTCCTGTGGGGCTCTGCCTTTGGATGTCCATCCCCTGGGGTGAAATCCAGCCAGGGCTGTCTCCAGTTCTCCATCCAGGCTTTCCCCCCTCAGGATCCTGCATTCCCAGGGGAGCAGGGGCAGTGGGAGCTGCTCATCCCAGAGGCTGCAGCATTTCCAGCAGTCCCAGTGCACAGGCCCAGTTTGGGGTGTCTCAGAGCAGCATTGCTCAACCTTTTACAGCCAAACTGTCACCTTGTGCTCTGTCAGCCCCAAGGGTTTCAAAGCTTGGCTGTGCTTTGACTCACTCAGAATATTTACTTATTTATGCAGCAGCTCCTTGGTTTGCTCACCTCCTTGCTGGAGATTTATTCTCATTTTCTGTTACCAAAATTGAGTTTTCAACCCTTTGAAGGCTCTGCTGTCTGGTGTGCTGCTGGTGGCCACAGGTTGAGGAACACTCCCAGCCCAGCCTGCAGGAGCAGGGATGTGCTGCAGAACACCCTCACAGCTTTTATAGGAGGCACAAGCCAGAGTTGAAGCTGTTCCATAAATTGCAGATAAATCAGGATCTGGCACTTCTGTGGCAGGAGTTGAATGCAGGTGTGACTTTCCCTCTCTTCAGCAAATTCCTGACCTGCCAAAAAATGTGGAATTTCAGGAAGCACCATCTGAGCCAAACCCCTCACACACATGATTATTTACGTGTACATGTGCAACTAAATAAACACCCAAATACATCAGGAACAGTTTTATGTTCACAAACACAAACCCACCCCCCCTGGAGCGTGCAGGTGAGTTAGGGGAGAGCAGCAGTGTGGATCCCATACCTGCTCCCCAGCTTTGCCAGCAGGGGCCATGTGGATTGGCTGGTCATTGTCCAAATTCCTGATGCTGGGGTCTGCCCCGTGCTCCAGGAGCAGCTGGATGATTTCCTTCTGGTTCTTGTCCCCAGGCAAAGCAGCTGCCATGTGCAGGGCTGTGTTGCCATGGGCCTAAAGCAGGGAGAAGGGCTAAAAAAAGGAGTCAAAAACCCAGATAATCTCCCTGGTGAGCTTTGCCATCTCCCCACATCTCTCAAAAGGGAGATGTGAAATGAGAGAAGAATCCTCATGGGATTTGTCATCTGAGGGAAGATCTCTGCTCTGTTTCTTCCAGGCAGGAGGTTTGTGGATTCAGAAATTTGTTCTTTGCCAGAGCACCACAAACTGGGGGGGCTTTGATCCTTTGGGTGTAGGTAATTAATAGCCCTGAAGCAGGAACATTCCCTGACTGCTGAAATTCCCCCTAAATCATACCCTGGTTGTTCTGAAATACCCCTTAAAACTGCTCTGAAACCACCCCCTAAATCACAGCCTCATGAGTGATTGCTCTGAAATCCCCCCTTTAAAACTGCTCTGAAATCACCCCCTAAATCACAGCCTCATGTGTGATTGCACTGAAACCCCTAAACTGCTTGAAATCACCCCTAAATCACAGCCTCATGTGTGATTGCACTGAAACCCCCTAAACTGCCTGAAATCACCCCTAAATCACAGCCTCATGTGTGATTGCACTGAAACCCCCCTAAAACTGCTCTGAAATCACCCCTAAAATCACAGCCTCATGTGTGATTGCTCTGAAATCACCCCCTAAAACTGCTCTGAAATCACCCCTAAAATCACAGCCTCATGTGTGATTGCTCTGAAATCACCCCCTAAAACTGCTCTGAAATCACCCCCTAAATGCCACCCTCATGGAAACAGAACCTGGGAGTTACTGGAAAAAGAGAAGGCTGTGACAGGCATGGAAATATTTCACAGGGAAGCATTAAATGGTAGCAATATAACATTGGATTACAGACACCAAACTCATCCCCCTGCTGCCCCCCACACAAAGCTCCACAGCACCAGCCCCATCCCTGCTCCACACATTCCCCCTTTCCCAAAACCTCCAAGTGCCAGGAAGATTCCAGTTCCCGAGGTCAGGCATGGCACAGGAGGGACAGAGCTGGCTGTGAAGCCAGGCATGGATGGAGGGGCTGCAGAAGCTCTGGTGCCACCAGACCATGAAGAAATCTGTGCCCTGTCTGGTCAGGTATGACTGGTAACGGTTGTGAATGAGAAAAAGCTGATAAACAAAAGCACAAGGTGAGGTATTTTTAGTCTGTAAGAGTCTCATTGAGGCAGCTGCTTGGGTTTGGGGTTTTTTTTCCTCTCAGAAACAATCATGGGTTTGCCATGGCATTGGAATGGTGGGGCACAAACTGCAGCCTGTGTTAATATTCCAGTTGTTCAAATGGGAAATGAAAAATGTGATTTTCAGCTCCTGTTAACCACTGAGACATCAGGGAGAACTGAAATGGAAAATAAATTTGCAGCATTTTAGCAGTTTTCCTCAGACAAGAATGTTTTACAAGCCCTGAACAAGCAGATCCTTGTCAGGTTTATTATCCCAGAAAATCAAGGGGTGGTTACAAGGCCTTTACAGGATTTCTTGTTAAAATGGAAAGTTCTGCATTTGAGAGATTCCAAATCCAGGCATGGGCTAAGATAATGAGGCAACCTGACAAGGCCTGACCTTGAAGCCTCAGGCTGACTCTGGTAGGTCTCATGTGAGACAAAGTGGGCTCCAGGAATCCTCCAGATGAAAAACACCTCCAAGGCTTCAATATTCTCCTCACTGTGAAAATGCCATGGAGACAGACTTGGAGTGAGACAAGCACAAGCAGTGGGTGTGCCAGGGGAACCTAAACATGGCAGTTTCCTTGGCTTCTCCATGCTTTGAAGAGCTAAAAATCCAGGATATCTCCCCGCCCCAGACTGCTCAGCAACAAGACTGAAGGCTCTGAGTGATCCTATCACAGGAGGAAGCTCTCCAGGATTGTGATCAAGAGACAACATCACTGCCCTGGACAGGCTCTCACCTGCCTGAGGGTCTCTGGAGATACAGAAGGAATGCAGTGAAAAGCCCTGCACTGGACAGAAAAACACCAGCTCGGTGCCATTACCCACAAACACAGCCCCAAACAGGTTTTCTCCAGAAATCTGGAGGGGTAAATAAAGCAGAGCTGCCCTTTGTCAGCCTCAGTGAGCAATGGATTGACAGAGGAATTCAGTTCCTTCCTGAGGGACACAAACTCTGGGGAGCACAAGCAAGGCTGAGACTGCAGGTGCTGCAATGAAACAGAGACCCCCAGGTTTGTCCCCCTCCTCAAAGGAGAGGGACAGAGGGGAAGCAGCCAGAATCACCCCTGTCCCTGCTGAGAGGGACAGCCTGTCCCAAAATGAAACAGGGACCACCAGCCTTGTCCCCCTCCTCAAAGGAGAGGGACAGAGGGGAAGCAGCCAGAATCACCCCTGTCCCTGCCTGTCCCAAAAAGAAATAGGGACCCCCAGCCTTGTCCCACTCCTCAAAGGAGAGGGACAGAGGGGAAGCAGCCAGAATCACCCCTCAGCCCTGCTAAGGATTAGCCCAAAACTCTGCCTGCTGGGCAGTGGTGGCTCAGCTGAGGCTCCCAGGAATGTCAGGATTTTTGTCTGGGAGGAGGGAGGAGCTGAGATGATCAGTGCTGGGGATCTGCTCCCAGGTGAGCACTGGGGAGGTTTCCAGCTTGCTTTACCCAACCTAGGGATGGCTGTGCCAGCAAATCTGCAAATAAGGTTTCAGGCAGAAAGAATCCTCATGTCCCTTGACAGAAGCAGGGACTTTGTCCTTCCTGAGGTGCCACATCTGGCAGCAGAGATGGGTTGACACCTGGCTGCCCTGAGGTGCCACCTCTCCGTGTCATGCTGCTGTCAAATCAAACCTTGCATCACTGCAGGGCTGTTTGCTCAATCCTCAGCCTAACCTAAAGTTCATGTTCCTCCTCAAGCAACCACTTCCCCTGTCCTTCCTCCTCCCTGCTTATCTCCTCATCCTCTCCTCTCCTGCTTTTCATCCCAGAGTTCAAGCCAGGTGCTGTTTTCCTGTGAGCTGCCTGTTTACTGGAAAATGCAGTTTGGGGTTGAGCAGAAGTTCAGATTAACAACTCCTGCCCTTTCCCTCTGTAAAAAAAAAGCCCAGTTGTTGATAAAAATCACCTTGTTGTTGACAAAATCCTTGCACTTGAAAGCGTTCAGCTCCAGGAAGTACCTGAGCAGGGAGACGTTCCCATCCTGCACGGTGTAATGAAGAACTGTCTTGTTGCTTTTCACATCCTATTTCAAAACAGAGAAAAAGAATATAAAAAACCCAAACCAAATAAGAAATGTTCAGCAGGACAAGCTGGGGAGATGCCTTAAAGCCATCAGAGGAAACCCAGCCAGCTCTGCAGCTGATGGGGAGCATCTGTCACCCACATGTTCCATGAAAAATCCTTTCCTTGGGATTTGTCCCTCCTGAGGAGCTGAGAGGGCTCAGGAACAAACTGCAAACAATTCTTCTCTGCTGCTGTGGGTGCAGCAGGTGGGGCTGGGATTGGTCTCTGGGGTTGTTTCTGATCAATGGCCAATCCCAGCCCAGCTGTCCAGACTGGCTGGGGCACAGACAAACCTTTGTCATTCATTCCTTTGCTATTCTCAGCCAGCCTTCTGCTGGAACCCTTCCTTCTGCTCTTTTAGTGTAGTTTTAATACAATAGATATCATAAAATAATAAATCAAACTTTCTGAACATGGAGTGACCTTTCTCCTCTCTTCCCTCATCCTGGGACCCCAGTGAACACTGCATCAAGGATCTCCCTCCTCCAGGGACCCTCGGAGTGTCCAGTGTCTGCTTCAGGAACCCAAAAGGCAGCACCTCTTGGATCACAGTTTTTTCTTGACTTAGTGGTGGGGTAATTGAGAGGTGTTTTAAAAACTTTGATTTGATTTTTATTCTTATGAGAAGGGTGAGATAACCCAGATGTTACAATGTATGTTATTACAATTAGAAGGTAACTATTTTAATTGTAACTAGAAGTTAACTTACATGTTACAATTTATGTTATTACAATTAGAAGTTAATTATTTTAATTATAATATTCTATTATAATAGTGACAATAATCACGTAACAAGCACCTAACCCTGCCAGCAGTCCCTTGGAAGGAGAACAGGCCTGGCCCTCATGCCAGCAGCTCATTCCTTCTCCAATGCTGTGTTTTTGCAGGAGAACTGGGGGAGAATTCCCAGACAAGCCCAGGGATAACTGAGCCCCTCCTCACCCGGCTGTAGATGGAGGCTCCGGTCTGCACCAGGAGATGGATGCAGGATTCCAGCTCCCTGCTCTGCTGCTGCAGCTCCCTGTGCTGCTCCTCTGGCCCTGCCTGGCTGCCCTGCTCCCTCAGCAGGGCGTTGTGGGCCAGGACAGCACAGTGCAGAGGGGTATGGCCTGGAAAAGCAGCGTGGGATGGAGGTGAGGACAGTGCCAGGAAAACACTGATGTGCAGAGAGGGGGCAGGGCTGGCACAGAAAGCATTCATCCCATCATTCATCCCACCGTTCATCCCACCGTTCATCCCACCGTTCATCCCACCGTTCATCCCACCGTTCATTCCACCATTCATTCCACCATTCATTCCACCATTCATTCAATAATTTATCCAATCATTCATTCCATCATTCATTCCACCATTCATTCAATAATTTGTCCAATAATTTGTCCAATAATTTATCCAATAATTTATCTAATCATTCATTCCACCATTCATTCCATCATTCAATTTGCCAATTTCCAATAATTATCCATCATTAATTCCATCATTAATTCCATCATTAATTCCATCATTAATTCCATCATTAATTCCATCATTAATTCCATCATTAATTCCATCATTAATTCCATCATTAATTCAATAATTTATCCAATAATTCATTCCACCATTCATTCAATAATTTGTCCAATAATTTATCCAATAATTCATTCCACCATTCATTCAATAATTTATCCAACCATTCATTGCAAATCTGTGCAGGTGTTGTCGAGGCCCAAACCCTTCTCAGGTTTCTTCTCTGCCTCTCTGGACACTTTTTGGGGCATTCCAGCACGTTTCTAGCTCCCATTGAATCCCCCCAGGGCCATCAGCTCCTTTGACTTTTGTGGCATTTGGGTGCACAGACAGATCTCTCTCTCCCCCAGGAATTTTCTGAGCCTGCTCTGGTCTCCCAGCACAGCCCCAAAGCCCAACGAGCACCAGGCAATGAAATACCCAATTCAGGTTTTCTCACCACTTCTACAAAGGTTTTACCTTCAAAATCCTTCATTTCCAGGTTCAGAGGGAAACCCAGTGACAGGATAACCTGGAGGCAACAGGGAAATGCAGAATTTTAGTTCTGCAGAACACTGGGCAACCCCAAATCAGCCAAAACCAACAAAACGTGAAACCAAACACCATCAGATAATGAGAATTTAATTACAAACCAAACCATTATTTGCCACTGGATTCCAGTGCTGTGAATGCTCCCAAGGTGATCACATTCCCTGGTTTCCTAACTCCCACCTAATTTTCCTTTCAGTTCTCAGTTCAGGACAGCCAAATTCAGTCTCTGCCCCAGCTCAGGAGTGCCAGACTCCTCACTGCCACCCTGGGTCAGGCAGAGCCACCAGTGACCCCAGGACCTGCTGATTCTGAGTGATCCTTGACAAGGAAATGTAAAAATCTCTCCTTGACAGGTGTAGCCAAGGTTTATGGCCCAAAGGTTTGCCAGCGCTGACAGTTCTCAGGCTGGAGTGATTTGCTTTTTGTTTTCAGTGTGCAGCAGTGTGAGAAGTTAAAGCCCCAGCTTGTGGCAATGAGGCCACGGAAACAGCAGGAATTGTGATCTGGAGATGAGAATTTCTTGGATTTGGCAGAGAATCAAAGCTTTAAAACTCTTTACTATAAGAAAATGATAGATTTAACACGATGGAGTTAAGTAACTCCTTGTCTATGTGATTACAGATAATTTATTTATTTCTTTTGATTAAATAAAGCAAGTTGTTCACATCAGTGGCTGAGAATTTTTGCAGTGACTCATCTTTGTCAAACCAGACAAGGCTCAGGACAGAATCCTCCCACTGAAAGATCCCCCAGAACGGTTAGGGCTCGACTTATCATCTTCTAACAAAAATAAAATATCTCCAGATCAAATATTGACACCTAGCACTGAGGTGCTTATTAGAGATTAGATAGTTAATCCATTAGGGAAAAAACCCAATCAAATAAACAAACAAACC
The DNA here is from genome assembly GCF_022539315.1 of Serinus canaria. Lineage (NCBI taxonomy): Eukaryota > Metazoa > Chordata > Aves > Passeriformes > Fringillidae > Serinus > Serinus canaria. Next base: position 5,724,917 of record NC_066337.1, read on the forward strand.
ATGAAGCCTTTCCTGGCTCTGACCACAGCCAGGAGCGAGTCTCTGCCCGCTGTCCCTTTTCATGTCAAGGCAAAAAAAAACCAACAAAGAAACCCACAAAAGAAAAGCCAAACAAAGGAACCTTGCAATCCACAGCACGAGGCACTCTGAGAGGCTTTGTTGGCATCATCTGGATGAAACCCTTTTTTCCTACTTAAGGAAACACCTGTTTTCCAGAGAACTGGCTGTGTTACACATTAACTGCCTGCCCCGGGCTCAGCCTGGGCACAGCCAACGAATGCTGGACCCGGTGCCAGCACCACAGGCACCCCCTGGCACCTGACCCCTGTCCCCTGGCACCTCAGCCCTGTCCCCTGCCCTCGGGGAGCTCAGCAGAGCCACCAAACTCTGCCTGTGCTCAGCCCTGGCATGGCTCAAGGCAGGATTTTTTAAATTAATTTCATTTTCTAGACACTTCATCCCTGTTATGTTATTATTCCTCAGCAATTCAAACCACCCAGCTTCCCCTACCTGGAGAATGATTATATTATTATATTATATTATATTATATTATATTATATTATATTATATTATATTATATTATATTATATTATATTATATTATTCATCAGCAATTCAAACCACCTAGCTTCCCCTACCTGGAGAATTACATATATATTGTATATAGACTTTATATTATATTTTCATCAGCAATTCAAGCCACCCAGCTCCTCCTACCTGGAGAAAATTATATTATATTATATTATATTATATTATATTATATTATATTATATTATATTATATTATATTATATTATATTATATTATATTATATTATATTATATTATATTATATTATATTATATTATATTATATTATATTATTCCTCAGCAATTCAGACTACCCAGCCCCCTTACTTGGAGAATTACATATATATTATATATACACTTTATATTATTTTATTCCTCAGCAATTCAAACCACCCAGCCCCCCTACCTGGAGAAGTACATATATATTATATATACAATTTATATTATATTATTCCTCAGCAGCTGAAGCCACCATCCCCCCTACCTGGAGGACGTGGCTGTAGCCGTAGGTGGCAGCCAGGTGCGCGGCTGACTGCCCCTTGTTGTCCACAGCATTGACATCTGCTCCCGCCTGGATGAGGTCGTGGACGATGGCAGCCTGCCTGGCGGTGACAGCCACCAGCAGGGGAGTCTGCAACAGCAGCACAGACAGCGGTGAGAGCTCAGGCTGCCTCCAGAGCCTGCCAGGGACACCTTGGAGGGGCTGCCTGGAACAGAGGCTGGACAAGATCACCAGAATAAAATGGGTTTTTGGTGAAGCCCCTCAAAAGGTGCAGCCTGGGCAGTCAAAGCCTCCCTGAGGCTACAGCCAAGGTGGCCACGAGTTTTTCAGACATTTATAAGCTTGGTCACATCAGGGGTTAATCCTCCAATTACAGCTGTAGGTAATGAAGTAATTTACACTCAATTTGCTCCCCCCACCTCACTTTTGTTATACTTTTTAGGGCTGAGACAGTGAAGTGTCCTTGAGTTCCAACCCTGGAGAGGAATTATTTTGTCTGACTAAAATGTGAGAACAGAAGCTGACAGGCTATGGAGCTTTAGAGTTACACACTGAAGAATTGCAGGATTATAAATATGAAAGATATAAAAGCTAAAATCTGAAAGCAGCTGCTGGTGTAAAACAAGGAGTGGAGAAAGTGCTGGCTGAAATCCCAAGGGCTGTGGTGCCAGGAATGAGCACGGCTCACAGGATGCTTTGGAATCCCACTTGAGATGGGGATTTCCAGCTCTTGCTCGACTCCCTCTGCTGTTCCTCAGCCCTTAAATTTGACAGCATTTTTGAAATTGCCTCAGGTACAGCACAAGTCGGTTGGCTGCAAACCCTTCAGCCTGGGGGACTGATGCCAACACACAAATATTTCACTGGACCAGGGTTTTCTCACATCACCCATGGGCTGAAAAAGGAATGGGCTCATTCTCACCCCACCTGTTTTATGACCATGCCACCGAATTTTCCAATCCTGCCACCAAATTTACCAATCCTGGCACTGAACTTTCCAATCCTGGCACAGAACTTTCCAATCGTGCCCCCAAATTTTCCAATCCTGGCACTGAATTTTCCAATCCTGGCACTGAACTTTCCAATCCCACCTCCCAATTTTCCAATCCTGGCACTGAACTTTCCAATCCTGGCACTGAATTTTCCAATCCCACCTCCCAATTTTCCAATCCTGGCACCGAACTTTCCAATCCTGGCACTGAACTTTCCAATCCTGGCACTGAACTTTCCAATCCTGGCACTGAACTTTCCAATCCCGCCTCCCAACTTTCCAATCCTGGCACTGAACTTTCCAATCCTGGCACTGAATTTTCCAATCCTGGCACTGAATTTTCCAATCCTGGCACGAACTTTCCAATCCCGCCACTGAATTTTCCAATCCTGGCACCGAATTTTCCAATCCTGCCCCTGAATTTTCCAATCCTGGCACCAAATTTTCCAACCCTGCCCCCGAGTGAGGCCCATCAGTGCCAAGCCTTCCTTGCAGCAGGAAGCAGAGGGGCAGAGCTGGATTTTGGGGGTACCTTGCTGTCTGTCATGCCAAGGCTGCTCCCATCCCAAAGCCTGCTGTCTGCAGCAGAAAGTGCCCCCTTTTTTCCCTTTTTTTCCCTTTTTACCTTTCCTCTGTGCTCCTTGGCATCGAGTCTCCTCAGGGCTCTCAGGCGCTCTGCGGCTGCCAGCGTGTGCGCCCGCAGGCCTTTAGCTGCATAAATATGCAGAATTCTAAGACAGCAAATAAACAAAGACACCCATCACTGATGGACCACAGACCACGCTGGGAGCAAACACTTTCACAGGGTAGCACTGCCACTTTTCGGGGTTTTACACCCAGGGTTTCACAAATCCTTGCCATGAGCCCCAAAAATTCCCATTTTCACGGGAAGGGCTTTGCACCTCCAGCAGCTGCAGAGTCCAGGAGCCCTCAGTGCTCCTGAGCTTTGCCTGCTGCCTCCTTCCCACTCCAGCACCTTCTCGCAGCTGAGATTCACCACTGGGAGCTGTCAAAGCCCTCCACCATTCCCAGCTTGGGGAATTGGGTGTATAAATCCCTTTTTGGGGTGATACAGCCCTGGGTGTGTGGGTGACACATCACCATCAGGGGTAACAACCTCTCCCTAATTGAGGCATTTGTAATAAATCAACCCTTTAAATTCCTTAATTGATGCATTTGTAATAAATCAACCTCTTAAATTCCTTAATTGATGCATGTGTAATATATCAATCTACTAAATTCCCTAATTGATACATTTGTAATATATCAACCTGTTAAACTCTCTATTGATATATTTGTAGTATATCAACCTGTTAAACTCTCTATTGATATATTTGTAATAAATCAACCTCTTAAATTCCCTAATTGATGCATTTGTAATAAATCAACCCCTTAAATTCCCTAATTGATGTATTTGTAATATAACAACCTGTTAAACTCTCTATTGATGTATTTGTAATATATCAACCTGTTAAACTCTAATTTCTATCAAAACTCCTGGTGAAAGGAGTTTTATTTATTTATTTATTTATTATTTATTTACTGTCCTTCTATTTTGCACCAGACAAAGAGTTGGCCCAGTCCAGGGAGTGGCCAGTGGCCCTTAGTGATGGGGAGAACACTTCTCTGCTTCACTTGGGTCAGCTGGCTCTGGCTGGAGCCACTCCCATTCCCCCAGCTCCTCCCTGAAGGAAATTCCGACCCCCTAAAGCAGGAGGAGCCCACCCCACACACAGTCACACCAGACAGAAATATTTGCTGCTTTTCAGGCAGAAGGTGGTGGGCAGTGGTTTCTCTCCTCGGGTAGTTTCTCTCCAGAGCCACCCTCACGATCTCAGGAAGTGGAAATACAATTTTCTGGCTAATCTGATTTTCAGTCAAGCTCAGCATTAGCTGTGGCTGCACACCCACACATCCCCAAGGGTGCCAGGAGAGGATAAAAGTGATTGAAGCTGAGCTGCAGGAGCAGGACTGCTGCAGGAAATGCCTCCAGGCCACAGCTGGATCAAGGAATTCCTTCTGTGTAAAATCAGCACAAACTCTGACAGCTAATCTCTGGTTCTAGCCTGTACATATATTATTGGACTAATTGATTGCTAAACCAACGCTTGTGGATAGGAAATAAAACACTCTAGGCAGAGCAAAGTTACTGTAGATCTTTATTGAAAAAAAAAAAATTAAATTGTCTTTTTTTTCTAACCAGAACAACCCAGAAAGAAATGATGAAACAGTTTCATCTTTGTTTTATGTCCACACACAGAATTGACATACACTGGAGTGAAAGGAATTGAAAAGCAATGAGAGCAACGACAGGCTTGATCCACAACTGCTTTATCCCAGTTTTACCTAGGGAATATCTCTGAATTTCATAAAACTGGAGGAAGCAGTGGTGAATTAAGCTCCTTTGAATGAATTTCTTTGCTGGGTTTTTCTGCAAATAAAAGCCACTAATTTCAGTGCAAACCTCAACTGCTGCTCTTTTCCAACACCTTTATGATCACTCACATGATCTAGGGCTCGTGTCTTCCACGTTGGTCAATGGTCAATAAAAAAATACTCTTGGAAAGTCTTTAAGACTTTCAGCCTGGGTTTTCAAACCTCACTCAGGCATGAACTCTAAGGCCACCTGAAATATTGCCTGGGTGGCAGCTGGACTCCAGGTAATAAAGAGCACAAGAAATAATTTTGCAGTTAGTCTTGCAAATCATAAAACCATCCAGCAATCCTGGGCTTTAGAAAGCAGAAAAACCCAGAGAAATTGTGTTCACCAGCCAAGAGCCTCTTGTTTGCCAGGAATAAACAGGGTTCAAAGGGGATGTATCTCCTGAAATAAATCAATGTATTTGCCTGTGCCGGCACCCCTGAGCCTCAACCAAAATATTGGCACTCACATCAGAGGGAAAAGTGAAGCTACTCATTCTCCAGGGAAGGGAATCAGCGAGCCATAAAGGAATCATCTGCACCTCTGGGCCTGGGGAGCTTCCCAAGGAGAGGTCACTGAGGTTCCCTGGCTCAGCACATCGCACCCAAAGCTACAGAAAAGCAAAAACATTGGCAGACAACAGCAATGCCATGGAGCCCTTGTTGGGCTGCAGTCCAGGTTTGGAAGGTCCTGTCTTGTCAAGGATCCCCTGATTTGGGCCATGAATTCAGTCCTGACTCAGACAAAGCTCCAGAGACTTCACAGGGACAGGATCTGCCACTGGCAGCGTTCCCAGGCAGCCACCAAATCAGCCCCACAGCTCCAATCTGGGTATTCCAGAGCCCCACAGCCTCTGCAGCTGGAAGAACACGACCCCAAGGCTCTGCAGGGCTGGGCCCAGGGGCAGCCAAGGGGCAGAGAGCTTCCAGGTACAGCTTGGTGTGAATTCCTGCTCTGCAAACAGGCACCTCTGACTGCTCTGGCCTTTAGCTCAGCTTTGTGTTCACACTGCTGCACCTGCCTGCACCAGCAGAACACAGCTTCATGTTTTCCTGATTTCCAAAGGAATAGTAAAATTTAGGAGAGAAAAATGCAAATTTAGGCCCAACCCAATGTTTTCTAAATCTGCTGAGCTCCTCCCTGCACAGCTCAAAGACACACAAACAATGCATTTACACAAAAGCAACCCTACTGAATTGGGTTTGCCAATATTTAGAGACTCTTGTGCCCTCACCAAACGCTACAGCTGGCCGTGGCTACACTGCAATCTGTCATTTTGAGGCCATTGGGGTGAAAATCACCTTGTGCTGGTGCTGAGCACAAGTGTGCAGCATCCAAACCTGCCTGGGACAGGCAGCAGGAGCTGGAACAGCAGAGGAACCTCGTGCTGGGCACCAGGACAAAGCCAATTTCCCTCACCCCACAAATCACAGCCCGCTAAAACCCCCACCCCACCCTGCCTGCCTCGAACCCCACGGAGCTGCTGGGGGGAGCAGCTGAGGAGCAGGCAGAGGTGCCACCTAAAGCCCTTCAACAGAGAGAGCATGGCTCAACACGTACGTGTCATTGTCCTCATCCTCCAGCAGCAGCTTCTCCACGGGCAGGGCGCCGATGGCTCGCCGGGCATCCTCCAGCTCCTGCGGGGCTGGCTCGGGCATGGAGATGGGCACGGGCACCAGCTGGGGCCCGGGGAAGGAGGAGGAGGCTGCAGGGTACTGCAGGCTGGAGGCTGGCAGGGCAGGCAGGGGCTGTGCCCACGGGAAGTAGGGCAGGGGCGGCTGCTGCTCCGTCACCTCCAGCGGTGGCACCGCGGCCGGGGCGCTGCTGCGGGGCTGGGGAGGGCACAGAAACACAGCAAAGGGAGACAGGCAGGGTGAGACTCACTGCTGGGGGAGATGGAACAGCAGAGCCTGAGCAATGTCAGTGCCTGGCAGAGGGTTCTGAGAGCATGGAACCCATGGGTGAGATGGAAATGGAAGCAGCTCTGAGACCCCTCAGTCACTGCACAGCTGGAAACAATGGCAGGGCTGGCTGGAGGGAATCCCCTCGGATGGAACAGCACCCTGTGCCTGCAGGCAGCTCCAGGGGCAGAGCAGACCCTGCTGGCCTGGCAGAGGGGCCCAGAGAGGAGTTTGTAGGGTTTAAAATGGAACACAGCATGGTGATGGAATGATCCTTACAGGCTGTGTGTAAATGCTCCAGGATTTGTATCTTGGACTGGATTGGTTGGTGAGAATTGAAATATTCAGCACAGAAGAAGATTTAGGGTATTGTAACCTCACCCTTTTACCCTCTTACCCTCTCATCCTCTCTCTCTCTCATCCTCTTTACCTGAGGTCCATTGGAACAGAGTTCCCTGCTCCCCTCTAAAGGGAACCGCTTCATCTTGTGTCAGCCAAGCAGGTTTGGTCTGGCCTGAGGCCAAATATTTTGCTATCTTTATGTATTTTGACCTTGCTGTTTTATCCTTTAAATTTATTGCCAAGTCATCCTTCCTGTTCACCTGATCAATATCTTTCCTGGAACACTATCAACTTTTTTTTAAATTTATCTTAAACTTGGAAATAAAGAGTGAAAATCCCTGCTCAGTCTGGAAGAGTGAAGAGAGCTGGGAAAAGGTTGTGAATTTTGCCTGATTCCAGTAAAACCACAACTTTTTCCCTGCTCCAACCACATTCCTGTCCTGGAATATATGTGGCACGGATGCAAAGTCACCCAACACAACAGCAATCAAATAAATTAGCCTGACTCCACCCCACAGCCCTTGCTAGAAGGTGAGAATTCACATCATTTCCAGCTTGGTGCTTTTGACTTACTGCAAAATTGGTGATGAGAGGCTGGGAAGTGTAAGTGAGGACAGAGGAGGGTCCCACCAGGGTGTAGCTGGGACACACGGGCTGGACGTACATATCTGCTGAGTAGGGACAGCTGCCAGCCTCGTGGGACACGTAGTCAGGGTAAGGGCTCCACTGAGCCAGGGGCTGCAGGGGGGTGCCAGGGGCCTGGGGCACCCACCCAGAGGCCACAGCTCCTTCCTCTGGGCCAGGCAGAGCAGGGGCAGCAGCGTCCATGTCAAGGCAAGGCTGGCCTGGAAAACAGGACAGGATTAAAGCCCAGCTCAGCACAGTCCTCTCTGGAGAGCCCTGGGAGTCAGGGATACCTTACCCATGGGTGAGTAGGAAGGGACTGGCTGATGGGGCAGAACGACCTGGAAGAGAGAAGAAAAACTGAAAATCAGAGGTGAAGCCCATCAGCATTAAATTCAACCCCTCAGAGAAGCACAGGGCAGACCAGGCATCATCAGCTGGTTATCAGTGCCAGGGTCTGAACTCTCCCAGCCCACACCAGGGCCAGAAGAGCTGAACCAACACACCAAACACCCACAATGTCCTCTCAGCTCAAGGGGACCTTAAAGCGTGTTTAAATCTCGTGTAGCAGAGAGAAAAAATAAAAATCAGAGGTGAAGCCCATCAGCATTAAATTCAACCCCCCAGAGAAGCACAGGGCAGACCAGGCATCATCAGCTGGTTATCACTGCCAGCTGAACCAACAGCCAGGACCAAACACCACCCCAAACACCCTCAGCTCAAGGGGACCTTAAAGTGTGTTTAGATTTCCTGCAGCAGAGAGAATTCTCCTCCAGAGAGGAGCCAGCCAAGCTGCAGCCTGCTGGGAGGGCACATCCAGGCTGGACAGAAGCAGCAAGCAGCCAGGGCTGGCTGGGGACAAACAGCCAGGGCTGGCTGGGGACAAGCAGCCAGGGCTGGCTGGGGACAAGCAGCCAGGGATGGCTCCTGGACAAGCAGCCAGGGCTGGCTGGGGACAAGCAGCCAGGGATGGCTGGGGACAAGCAGCCAGGGATGGCTGGGGACAAGCAGCCAGGGCTGGCTGGGGACAAGCAGCCAGGGATGGCTCCTGGACAAGCAGCCAGGGCTGGCTGGGGACAAGCAGCCAGGGATGGCTGGGGACAAGCAGCCAGGGATGGCTGGGGACAAGCAGCCAGGGATGGCTCCTGGACAAGCAGCCAGGGATGGCTGGGGACAAGCAGCCAGGGATGGCTCCTGGACAAGCTGCCTCCCTCCCCAGCAATCAGGTCCTGCCAAGTGAAAGCATTTCCCTTCCAGGGAGCGGTGGAAGGTGCTCAGCTCACTGAGAGCAGCCCAGGTGAGGAGATCTCAGTGCCCTTTCAGGTAGCCCCAGGCTGCAGGGCCTTCAGAAAGCTCCAGCAAGGTAAAGGTTTCTTCCATTGGCACAGCAGTGCTGGGGCTGGGCAAGCTCTGAGCTCCTGAGGCAGGATTTTCCCTCCTGGGTGTTTCCCTACCGTTGTAGCTGCAGTTGCACTGGAATTCTGGACGTTCCCCCTTTTCCTCTTCAGCAGCTCCTTCACTGGCTCCTTCACTCGGACGCCTTGGTAGGGGCGAGGCTGTGGCTGCTGCTCTGGGGCAGAAGCTGAGGGGGAAAAAAAAGGAATTAAAGATGTAGGTAATGTTTATTTTCCTCTCAGGGACCCCAAATCCCCACGGCAGCCTGGGGGCTGTGCCTGAACACATTTATTTTCTTCTTCCTTTCCTTTGTGTCCCTGGGTGCCTCTGACCTGCAGAGCAGCTTCACACACTGCCAAAAGGAAAATCAGACCAAATACACCCCAAGGTGACACACCAGAATTGTTGGTCAGGCAGGGACAGGAAAAAGCAGAGATTAGATTTTTAAAAGAATTAGATTGACTGTTTAGGTAGAAGGTATCAAAACAACCCAAATCAGGAAAACATCCTCACTTGAAAAAATATTTAAACTTCATTAATTGGATTAAATTTCTCATTTTGAGATCAGACAGGTGCTGAAATCCCAACTGGACCAGAGTTTTAGTCCAGTTCTGGACAAATGTTGCTCATAGCCTGGCCAGGAAGTTGATGAGCAGGAGACAACACATCCCAGATCTCACACCCAAAAACCTCCCAGCTCCCACCCATAAATTCTGCTCCATTTGGAAGAATGAAGTTTTGAATTTAATTCAGAATTAATTTGAAAAATTAAGTTTACAGCTCCAAAAGGCTCTCCCAAAGCCATGTGAGCAGCACAAGCAGGGGAAGCACATTTCTGCCAGAATTAACAGCCCATATTTTCCTGGGGTGTTGGAGGGAATTGATAGCAGAAGGAAAGCAGGGATATCAGAGGCTGCTGTTTGTAAAGGCACCGATAGCAGAGGTGGCTGCCTGCCCCTTCCCCTGCTCTTTGATGTGCAAATACAGAAATTGATAAGTTTGCCACTTTTAACAACTGGAACTGGCCTTGAGGTGCAGGTGGGTGTCCAGCTCCAATCTGGATTTTTAACTCTTGCTCCAGCCCAGGAGGATTTATTTAGATTCACATCCTACAGGAATGAATCCTTGCACCTCAGATGTCTCTCCCAGCTACTCTGAATTCTGAGCACACTGAGATGTTTCTGTTGCACCTTCCAGGGAGGAGAAAAATGGAGTTCTGAACAAGAGATCACAAATCCACCACAAAAATTACCCAACAGAATAAACCTTTCTGCTCTGAGTTCTTTTCAAAAGTGCTTTTTTCCCTTCAGCTTGGCTCTTCTATTAACTCATTATACATAATTTAATTATGAAATCTTGATTGGCCACTGTGAATCCTTTTAGGACCAGCCAGAACTCCATTTATGCACTGAACGTTGCCTTTGTTATGCACATTAAGGAGATATTTTACTTTTAAACGGTGGTTGAAGCAAAGATGATTTTCCAGCCTTTGCCAGATCTGCCTTTGCTTTCTGTGGACATCTTTTGTGGCTCTTTAAATCAGGTTTCTTGCACTACCCTGGATCCTGTGGCTTTCAAAATGAAATTTTAAAAGAGAATAAAGGTCCTTCAAGTCTCCATACAAACATCCACAAGGGCTTTTAACACCATTCAGGTTTTGCTTTTTCAATTTAGTTGGTATTAATTTATTTGAGTGCAAATAATAAAGAGATCTGGTGTTCTTGGTGCTGCCTGAAAACATCAGCTCCACCAATCTGAGCTCTGCCAGAGCTGCTGGAGTGGCAGAAATGAACATTTTGGGGGTTTCTCATCCCCAGCTCATAAAGGGCCTCCCTGAAGAATTAGGGTGGGGAAGGATGGTGGTTTCTGGCTCCAGGTTTGGGGGATGGGAAAGAAGAAATTTACTGTAAAAGCTGACAAATATACCTATTCAGAGTTTCCGGTGTAAGTAAGCAGAGTAACCAAAAAAGAAAAAAAAAATTAAGAGAAAAAAAATTTTTAAAAACCAAAGTCTGCAGATGATATTTCGGTTCCCCCAAGCTGACCTCCAGAAATAAAAATAATGCGAGCACAGCTGCTTTTCCACTGCTCAGGGGCCTGTGGGGTCTGAGCATCACAGCCAGACCACAGCAAAAGGGCTTTGGGGCTTCAGGGTGCAATTCCTCATCGACACCTGGCCAGTCACAAATATCAGCATTCGGAGGAATAATGACAATTAAAATATCTTTGTGATATAATCTTTGTGATATAATCTTTGTACTCTTCCTCTGTAAAGGAAGAGCCTGGGTTTAGTCATCCTTATTTGAAGGTTTTAACAAACCATGGAGCTGTCTTGGACCAAGTTTCCATTTTATTTTAATTTTAGTCATGAGATGCCAAGTTCCATTCAATAAAATGGAACTAGAGGAGATTGAGGAATAGCAGCAGTGTCCTGGTTGGCTCCTGCAATTCCAGGACCACAGAACACTCACATGCTGGGGGCAGATTTTGATTTTCACCTGCTCTGTGAAGCTGGGGCAGTCTGAGACGTCTCCAGTGGAGGAGGAAGAGAAGGAATCCCAGCCCAAGCCCTCTGCAATGGTTCCCACATTTCACTGGGGCCCATTTCAAAGCTTTGGCCAGGCTGCCCCAGCCCTGCTGTGTGCTCAGCCCCAGGCTCCCTCCATCAATGTTATCACCTGATGTATTTGCTAAAAGTCCACAAAAAGCCTTGAATTCTTGTGGGCAACCTTTAAAAGCTGCTGCTGAACACCAGAGCTGCTGGAAAGGCACCAAATGGCTCAAAACACCAAGTGAGAGCAGCAGGAAGATGCTGGATTCCAGACCACGCTGCAGCTCAGCCTGGAAGCCTCCAAAAAATGTTCCATGGGATCTGCCACATTCAATTTATGCAGGTACAGACTGAATAAATACCTCAAAAATATTGATCTGTGTCACCAAAGGGGTGTCAGGGACAGCCAAAGGTGAGACAGAGACTCCATCATCAGAAGGCACAAAAAGCACTTTATTTGGAAATCTGCAATTCTTACAGAAACCACGGTGCACCACAGACCTGACTGCCCTGTGGGAATCTCCTCTCTCACCATGGGTGGGTATGAACAGCACACTCTGGGGAACCACATCTACAACCAACAGTTACAGAAAGAGAGCTGAGCATTCCTTGGATTCTTTCTCTGAGCTTCCTCACAGCTCCCCAGGAACACCCTGGGAGAAGCAGGGCTCTCTCTGTTCAGAGGATCTGGGACTGGCACAGATCTCAGCAGAAGGCCAGGAGGGAAATCATGCCAAGGCATCACCAAAACCTGAGGCTCTGTTCTCTGCTGCATTTTGGTTCAAGCATTGCAGAAAGGGGAGGGAAGGGAGGCAGAGCAGCTGCTGGAAGGGTGCGGGCAGCGAAGCGCGGCGAGTTCCAGATCACTGAGCCTCCCCCCAGCACTGCCCTCACACTCACACTCACACTCACACTCACACTCACACTCACAGAGGAGCTGCAGCTCCCTCTCAGCCCCCCAGCCAAGCACTGCCCTGTCCCAGCAGGCAGATTTCCCTTGGAAGCCCCCACTGCTCCTGCCCCAGCCCTGCCTGCAGCAGCGTCCTGCTGGGTCGGTGCTGTGACACCCGACATCTCTGCAGAGCTCCATGACATCAAAAAGCTAATTAATGACTTGATTATACTCTATTAAACTCTATTACACCAACAAGAGCTATCATAACTCACTAGAAAACCCGTGGCTCCCGCCCCAGAGTCCTGACACACACGTGGATCGAATTTTGGTCAGTGAATCCAAACCCCCATCACCAAATCCAATCAATCACCTCAGGTAAACAATCCCCAGAACTCATTCCACATCTGTCACCCACATGTGCCATGAAAAATCCTTTCCTTGGGATTTGTCCCTCCTGAGGAGCTGAGAGGGCTCAGGAACAAACTGCAAACAATTCTTCTCTGCTGCTGTGGGTGCAGCAGGTGGGGCTGGGATTGGTCTCTGGGGTTGTTTCTGATCAATGGCCAATCCCAGCCCAGCTGTCCAGACTGGCTGGGGCACAGACAAACCTTTGTCATTCATTCCTTTGCTATTCTCAGCCAGCCTTCTGCTGGAACCCTTCCTTCTGTTCTTTTAGTGTAGTTTTAATGTCATATCTAGCATAAAATAATAAACCAAACCTTCTGAACATGGAGTCACCTTTCCCCTCTCTTCCCTCACCCTGGGACCCCTGTGAACACCACCACACACGTGAGCACAAGCACAGCAGCAGCAAATGAGATAAGAATTGGTCTGATCACTCTTTTCTCTGCTTCTCTCCCAGCCTTTCTCAGGAGAATCCTGAGAAAACGAAATCTCTGTTCAGAGGGCCTGTGACCACCACAGCACTGCTCCCTCTCACAGATTTCTGTGCTCACAACCACCTGATGAAATAATCAATTGGTCAGTGCTAACCCTGCAAACAGTTTTCCCTTGTTTTCCTCCTCTCACCCTCCAGTGTAATAAATAATTGAAAAGAAGCCCAACAGTTTCTCTTGTTTGCAGTAACACCAAAAAGCAATCACTGACTGCAAATGAGAGAGATTTAGATTTCAGTTAGGAAAGCCCTGAGTTAATGGCTTGGATATTGGAGACCAAATCACATTTTTTATCAGACATGGTGAACTTTGGCTAATTAAAAGAAGAAAGAGGCTGCATTTCATGGGCTTGTGTGCTTAGAGTCAAACCAAAACCTTTTTACCTCCAAGCCCATTGCAAGGGAATCAACACTGGTCATGATCCTGTCCTTATTTCCTGGCTAATTAAAGTTTCCCTCAAGAAAACCCCAGGGTGATCTTTATCTTTGTGGTCAGTCCATTCTTCATTTGACAGAAGAATATTTTAGATATTAATGCCCAATATCTTCATCCTCAGGTGTTGGAAGATTTTCCAGGAATCAAAGTGGCCTTGGATTCAGGCAAATCCATTCCCCATGCTGTTCCTGAGGAATGCTTTTGGTAACTTTAAAAAGTCCTTTAAAAATCATTTCCTTCACACCTGAAAGGATCTAAGTGAGTGGAGGGCACTGTGCAGAGTGCTCCTGCACAAGGAAGGGATTGCAGATGAACAAGCAGAGAGTGGATTTCAGATTTTTCCCCTTGGATGGAAACCAAAATCAAGGGGAGACACAAAATGCTGGCTAATCCCCGCTGCTCTGATTATTCTAATTAAAAAAAAAACCTAAAAGCTTTCAAGTGCCAAATGAGAGTTGGATGCTTTGGCCATGCAGTGGTGAGGGCCACTAAAACTTCTCTGTTTCAGAATAAGAGGAGCCCTGGTGCAAAGGGGAAGCTGAGATAGACAGAAAGTGCCTTTAACCTTAAATCTCACCCTCAGCTCCTGATTCCTCCCAGCCCATAATGCTCTTTCCATTTTAGTAATGCAAGCTTTCCATTGAATTGCTGCTGTGGTCATTCGTAGAGTTGGACACCTGCTCTGCCAAGCATGGATGGGCTCAGCTCTGGTGCTATCCCTCTTTCCTGCTGGGTTTGACCAAAATTAGCACTCACAAGGGACAGAACGTCGCAGTTTCACCTCTCAGTCTCATTAGCTGATACTTTCAGGGTGGCTCTGTGCAGCCCCACAGCTGTTGTGGGCAGAAAAGGGTTTTTATCCACTTGAAAAGCGTTTGGGAAGGGATTGGCAGAGGTGGGAATTCACATCTCTCGGTGGGAAAGGGAATCTGAGCAGCTCCATCTCTGCCAGGGACTGCAACGGGAGCTGAGCACCCCAAAAACTCAGACACAGGCAAATTCAGCAGGAGATTCCTGCAGAATTGGAATTGATTAGGCTGGAAAGGAGCTTTGAGATCCCCAAGCCCAGGCTGGTTCCACACTTTGCAGGACAGAAATCATTTGTATGGAAGGAACGTTCGGGTGGGTTTAAAAAATTCACTGCAGAGGTGACAACAAAAGCAAATCAAGAGGGAAAAGCTGGAGCTGCCCTTGAATTCCCCATCCCTGAGGGGCTGCTGGGGCTGCTCCTGTGCAGCAGAATCCTGGGGAGCCCCACCAGTCACTTCTCCAGGGCCGTGGGAGGGGAGGCTTTCGGGCTGAGCCACCCTGGGGAGCTGAGCAGAACCAGGGCCCCAGTCCTGCAGGGGAGTCCCTGTGCCCTGTCCTGGGAACGTCCCCAGCCTGCAGGGCCAGCCTGGCCAGGCTCCCTGCCCAGCAAAGGGACCCAGCTGGACTTGTGGTCCTGCAAAATGACCCTGAGGGAGCAGGAAACCACCCTGAGGTGCCCTGAGAATGGCCTCAGGTGAGGTCACCTGCTGCTGGAGGGAGTTCTTGTGTCCCTCCTGGGATTTCAGAGAATGTTCTCAGCTGGGAAGGACCCTCCAGGGTCACCTGGCACAGACATATTTATGAAAAATCCTTCTGCTAGGATCTTTTTGCCTGAGAAGCTGAGAGGCCCCAGAAATGAAATGCAAGCAATGATGATCTGCTGCTGTGGGATGCAGCAGGTGAATCTTTGATTGGTCTCTGTGGTTGTTTTTAATTAATGGCCAATCCCAGTCTGGCTGGCTGGGACTCTCTGGTCACTCACAAGATTTTATTCTCATTCCATTCTTTCCTTGCCAGCCTTCTGATCAAATCCTTTCTTCTATTCTTTTAGTCTAGTCTTAGCATATAATTTTCTTTTAATATAATCTAGATCATAACAGAATAAATCAGCCTGCTGGAACATGGAGTCAGGATCCTCATCCCTTCCCTTGTCCTGGGACCCTGGAACACAACCACGTTTGGTGACCCCGAGTGAGGAACATTCCCACAGCCAATCCCCCACTCTCAGGTGAGTGGCCCACACAGGGATTGAACCCAAAACCTCGGTGCTGTCAGCCCCAGATGAGTCAAATCTCAGGGTTTCAGTCTGGAAAGTTCCCAGGTCACCTGAGCTGCCTCTGCCTCCATTTCTGTCCCAGAGCAAGGCCAGGGGTGGGGACATCCCTGGGGTCACAGGTGGCCTGAGGCAGGAAACGTGAGCTGCCAGCTGGTCCCACTGCCAGGAAACAGAGGTGACACCTCTGGGGGGGCTCACAGAGCTGCTGGGGACTGCAGCTCCCACTGAGACCGGCGGGACCTGGCACCTGGGAACCCGCCCTGGGCTCAGGGGGCACCCAGGGGTCTCCCCCCCGCCTGCCCTCCAAGCCAGCACCCTGCAGGGGCACGGAAAAGCAGCAGCATCAGTCAGAGTTCCAGCAGTTCCATGCTGGAAAAGGGAATTCTGACAAAACTGCAAGAGGAGGGAGATCCAAGCAAGATTCCAAGATGGAAAAGCAGCAGCATCAATCAGAGTTCCAAGAGTTCCGTGTTAGAAAAGGGAATTCTGACAAAACTGCAAAAGGAGGGAGATCCAAGGATGAAGAAGCTCAGGGGACACTGGCCAGGAGTTGTGTACAAATTATCATCAGGGAACGACTGACACAATTTGACTTGTAATTCCTGCAAGTGTCAAAGGCAAAAAGCAAAATAAAACCACCAATTCAGTTCCCAATTTCCTCCTACCCAAAGCATTGCTTTATCACTGCAGGAATAAAAAAAAACCAGCCCAAATAAACCATTGAGATGGAAGATTAGAATCAGGATTTGGATGTGATCATCTTGTTTTTTCCATGTCCTCTCCTGAAAACTGCTCAAGGTGAAGGGGGAAATACAAATAAAACTTCTCAAATGCACATTCGAGCTTCCAAAATGTTCAGCTGAAAAGAAAGAAGGCAGGAAAAAAACCAGAGGAAACGGATTTCAAAGCCCACAAAGGCACATGGCTGGTTTACTCCACGCAGCACAACAACCTACAAGCTGAGATAAGAGATGAGCAATGCCAGATAAGTCACTGGAAGGGTCTGAGAAATTAATTTTTCCACTCAGGTGTGCTGTGCCACTCTGTGCCACTGGAGCAGCAGGGTGAGAGGCAAAGGGTGGCAGCACAGGTGCCAAAATGAGCATCCCCTGCTGATGACAAGGGAGATATGGTGGTGATAAGAGTGAGAATGAAAACCTTGCAAGAAGCAAACACCTACCTGGAGCAGGATCAGTAAACTACTCCAGCAAAGGTGGGCCCAGAGGAGTGAAATTATCTTGAAAACAAGAAAACTGATTTCCTGTCAAGTCATAACTGTATTGCCCTCAACTGCTTTGTTCCTTATCTTTTTTAATTAGCTGAAAGAAGTACGTATCAAAAATAAAAAAAAAAAGGCACAGAAATAAGATTTCTCACAGGTTTCACTTTTCAAAAGGAAAATTTTCTGCTTCGTAACCACCGCAACCTTTGATAGAATACCTGCATCCTGTTATTGTTTTTATGAATCATAGTCTTCCACTTGGTTCAGAGTGATGAAAGCCAACAAAGCAGCCCTGAGCTCGTGTCCCTGCTGGAAAATGAGCATCACACCTCAGCTCTGGCCTCCCTGGAGCCACTCCTGAGCATCCCCTCCCCTGCCTCTCTGCTGATTTATCCCTCACCACCCTCAGCTGCCACCAGAGGTAGGAGAAGCAAACCAGAGCTCACTTACATTTTTGCCAGTGCATTCTGTGGTGGGATGGAGCTTTTCCCCCTTCCTGGCTGAGGATGGCTCTGCTCTGTGTGTGTGTGTGTGTGTGGCTCCTGGGTGGGGATGTGACAAGTGAGGGTCAGGATGTTTCTTTCAGCTTTTTAAAAGCTCAGAGTTCCCGCTGAGCCCGGTGACATCATCACCCCTCCGACCACAGCCACTTCTACATTTTCCCTTTGCTCTCTGCTTCTTCTTCTCCTCCTCCTCCTCCTTCCCCACGCTCAGCAGCTCCTCTGAGGAATGTTCTGCATCAAAAAGGTGTCACCAAGATGGGTTTGAAGGGCCAAAGGTGGAACCTGCCTCTCCTGGGATTTTCACCACAAACTCGGGGCAAAAGGCTGGGCAGCAGCAAAGGCTCTTTCAGGAAGGTTTTGACCTCTCGTGGCACTGAGGATGGTTTTTGCTCACGTTCTGCTGCTCTGGGTGCCACAAACTCTGGTTTTCACCCAGCCAAAGCAGCCCCCAGGCCGTGCCAGCCTGGCCCTTTAAATGTGCAGCCCTTCTAAACCCCAGAGCTGGAGTGTTTGCTCCTGCCTTGTGAGAATCTCAACTCCCTGGGGCCACTAAATTTGAACTTGTGAGGAAACACCTGTAAACACTTCAAGCCCCATTAAGCCAGGGCGTCCTTCATTTAAAAAAGAAACCCCCTTTTTTTTGTTTTGTTTTTTTCCTGTTTTGTTTTTATCAAAATACAACTCTTCCTACCCAGGGAGAAGCAGCCCTTCCAAAAGAGCCTGCAAAGCTGGAGGAAGGCCACGGGAGCCTGGAGAACTTCTTGGCATTAATGACACCATGAACACAACCCTCTTCTCCCTAAAAATCAGCTCCCTGGGACCAATTTCACAATTAACATTGATTTTGGAGCTTCATTCCCAGAGAAATATTTGTTGGAGTTGCACAGTCAGGTCAGGCTCTTGGCATTTCCACCTTGCTGTTCAGTTTTTAAATCATTCCCAAAAATTTGCTCTCCCAAATTTCCCTTCCCATAAAAAGAGCAAGACAGGGTCTGGTGGGGTTTTTGGCTGAAGGAATTTGATGTTTCCAGGTGTTTCAGGCAGCTCTGGGGAGCAGATCCCTTCTGTGAACCACCCCACCACACACCAAACTGCATTTACACAGATTAATCAGATGAACACTCAATTGCACCCACTCTACTTCAAAGTCTTGTCCAAAACCCAACCAAGAAGCAAACCCCAGAGCAAGTGGAGTGGAAAGAATGGAGGGATGTGCACGTCTGCCCTCCAGGCAGCCCCGAGCTGCTCGGGCACCAGGGCATTGTTCAGGCACGTTTTGCATATCTGAATTATTGCTGAGCACCAGCCCCGGCAGGCTGGGACATCCTCCCTGCTGCTGAAGTGCTTACTAACAGCTGAGACTGCAAAACCAGACAGCCAGGCTGGGCCTCAGCTCCCAGCACAGCCAGGAAAACCTTGAGCTTGGTTCCTCTGGCATTTCAGCCACTCCAGGGCACAGAGGAGCCGTGGGCTCTCCTACCTGTGAGATTTCCACGTTGTGTTTCTCCCCAGCCTAAGGAAACTCCGTTCCAGAAAGCTCCTGCACGTGTAAAATTAAGATAATGCAGCAGCACAATCTCCTCCCCTCCTGGCAAATTCAAGCTGCAAGCCAGGGCCCTGAAGGGCAGGGCAGTGCCAGGGAGCACTGGGGGCACTTCTGGAGCTTGGCTGGAGCAAAACTTAGGGGGGTTTGAAGTGTTCTCTGCTGGAATTTCCTTGTGGAAAGCCCTGGATTCGGGCAGCCCAGAGCTACTGGGACAGAGCAAAGCCCAGGATGGAAGCCTTAGCACAGATGCAAGAACATCTTTGTCCCCCTTTCCTTTTGCTTTTCCTGTTCCCTGGCTGCATTAGAGATTTCAGTGAAATCCTCTGTGCTTGTTGGAGGGCTTGTGTGGGGAGGAGGATCTCGGAGGCAGAGTTTGTCAGTGCTGAGCTCTGTGTGCCTGCAACACTCACTGCAAGGAGCACAAGGCACTCACCAGCCAGCAGGGTCTGGCCAGGCAGAACTGCTCCCTCTCACACTGCTCCACTGCCACCCACATGTTCCATGAACAATCCTTTCCTTGGGATTTGTTCCTCCTGGACGCTGAGAGGGCTCAGGAACAAACTGCAAACAATTCTTCTCTGCTGCTGTGGGTGCAGCAGGTGGGGCTGGGATTGGTCTCTGGGGTTGTTTCTGATCAATGGCCAATCCCAGCCCAGCTGTCCAGACTGGCTGGGGCACAGACAAACCTTTGTCATTCATTCCTTT
This sequence comes from Serinus canaria, assembly GCF_022539315.1. Classification (NCBI taxonomy): domain Eukaryota; kingdom Metazoa; phylum Chordata; class Aves; order Passeriformes; family Fringillidae; genus Serinus; species Serinus canaria. The sequence goes on from NC_066337.1 coordinate 5,744,499, forward strand.
GCTATTCCCAGCCAGCCTTCTGCTGGAACCCTTCCTTCTGCTCTTTTAGTGTAGTTTTAATGTCATAGATATCATAAAATAATAAATCAAACCTTCTGAACATGGAGTGACCTTTCTCATCTCTTCCCTCACCCTGGGACCCCAGTGAACACTGTCACAGCCCATTTATTGCTTTTTCTATTTTCCAGATCCCTTTCTTTTCCTCCTGGCTGGCCAGAGCCTGAGTTCCAGGGCTGGGGCAGGACTCTGGGCTGGTTTTCCCCCCTCAGTCTCACCTGGGCTCTGCAGAGCAGCAGCAGCACACCTGGGCTTTGCACACTGGCTCTGAGTGCAGCACAACTGGCTCTTCAGAGCCCAGAGCAAATACACAGACTCATAGCAAAAGAATCTATATCAGCTTATCATCCTGCCCTTAACTGGGCTTTAACTCAGCTTAGAAAAGCTGTGGCTAACATTCAATAACTCAGGATTAAACCGGTTTTCAGAGCTTTACATCGATACTTTAAAAATCCAGAGCCAGGCAGATAAAGTCTTATTGTAATAAACACCTCAAATGAGGAAGTTGCAGAAAAGGGGCATGTTTTCCTCAGATAAAACTGTTTTGGTGGCTGATAATCCTCCATTTCCATATTTTACACATGGTTTCTAGATTAACTTTTGAAGTGCTTAACAAAGAATCGCTCTCCCAAAAGTAACTTCAATTGTGCATTAAGATATGAAGGGCCACATCACCTCATACCAAGCAAAGGAAAAACAGGAATTTTTCCTCCTCTAATGCACTTTATAAATGCAATTTAGTTAAGCACCATTTATTGACGAGGTGCAAAGGAAGAGACAAAAGCAGAGAGAAAGATCAAAACCATCATTTTTGCCTCTTCCCCTGAAAAGTCTGCAATTCATGATTCAGGTTTGTAAATGTGAAGGTGAATGATTCTAAACTACCAGCTTTAGGTCTATAAATAAGTCTGGAGCCTCAAAACTCTTGCAGCCCATCCATCCTTCCCTTTTTTCCATGGCAAACCCTCCCTCCTGCCCCTCTCTCTCCTCAGCACAGCAGTGCAGATGGAGGGTGAAGTCATGGAGAAAAAGCAGATTTCTGGTGATCTTGCAGCCAGGCTCTCTGCAGAAAACGTGTTTATTCTCTGAGCTGATGCTGCTCTGAAGGGGAACTAAAACCAAGAGCTGGCCCTGCTGGGTCTGGTCTGGCCCTGCAGGAATTTTGAGTGACAAACAGAAATATCCCAGTGATTTTCTGTCAGTCTGAGCTTTAATTCACCTCTCTGATGCTGTCTCACCAGCCCAGCTCCAGGGAATCTGTGATTTTCTCCCCAAGGTGGATTAATGCTGTTGACAGAAGTGTTGGGTTCTGTTGTTGTTGTGGGGCGTGGGGTTTATTCTCCTTTGTTTTTGAGCAAGTCAATATTAACATTTCAATCCTCCTGAGAGGTAGGAGTACACGAGGAGTAGTTTGGTATTTCAGAGAGCTTTGTGGTCTGCACGCACAAACATTTACCTTTGAGAGCACAAAAGCTAAATTGATCTTTGGATGGGTTTAGAGGACAGCCATGCCTAGAGCAGGTTCTCATAGTCCCTTCCTAATCAAGAGAGAGAATGGAGGAAATGGAAATCTGAGTCACATTTAAGGCAACCAAATCTGACGTGAGACTGGGAAGGATTTGTTATTTCAGATCACAAATTCTACAATCTGTGTCTTTACTTTGTAGCTTGATATTGAAAGGGAAAATCTTGCAGGGAGCCAGCCAGAGGCAGAGCTCAGAGAGGCTGGGTGTGCTCCACGTAAATCCCTGATTCAGGAACATCCCTGTGCCCTGCTGGATTCCCAAAACCCAAATCCCACCCCTCAGCTCTCCTGGCAGGACTCAGAGTGGGGCTGAACCACTCTGGAGCTGAGGAGATCAGACAGCAAAACTGCTGTGCTCAAAGTCACCCCAGAAATCTGTCCCAGGGCCAGGAGCCTTGTGAGCCAGGTCCTGCTGATCCTGAGCTTCCCAAGAGGAGCTTCACCCTTTTCCCAGCCCCACAATCAACATCAAAACCAGCATGCTGCAACAAACTCAATTTTGTTGGGTTTTTTTTCCCTTCTTCTTGTTTCGTTTTTTGATATCGATATCAGGCTCACACCTCCCACTGCACCCTCTGCAAGGAGCTCTGATTCATTCCTCAGCTCTGATAAGGAACAAATGATGCAGCCCCGGGGTGTGCTCGGCCCTGGAGATGAAATCCTGGGGTGGAATAAACCACCAGAGCTGAGCCTGGCCCATTCCACATCCAGGGATCTTTTCACACAATTAATTATCCCTCACATCAGGCACAAAGGAAATAATATGAATTTTTAAGGGGGAAACCCTTCAGAACTCTGCCCGAGTGAAGATATCTCTAAACCTCAAGAAAGATATCTCTAATCCTCAAGAAAATTCTGGAGTAAAGAGAAGTGAGATTTTCCTCAAGAAAATTCTGGAGTTTTGGAGTAAAGAGAAAATAAAAAATATCCAACTGAACCATATTTGTCTGCACTTAGAGAGGTGAGAATTTCCCACCAGCAAGTTCTTGAGGGGTTTTTAACACACCCCAAGAACCAGAAGAGCTTTTCCCAGGATTTTTTATCCTTAGGGAATGGTCTGGTCCATCCCTGAGCTCCAAGATGCCACCAGCTCACCCCCTCCAAAAAAACCCAGATGGACACAGAACCACCCCAGCACTTCTTAGAGATTTAAGAACATAAAAATATTTAAGAATATTTCAATATTAAGGGGGTGGCTGCTTCACCCCCTCCAAAAGAGCCCAGACACACACAGAACCACCCCAGCACTTCCTAAAAATTTAAGAACATGGAAATATTTAAGCATATTTAAATATTAAGAGGGTGGCTGCTTCACCCCCTCCAAAAACATCCAGACAGACACAGAACCACCCCAGCACTTCCTAAAGATTTAAGAACATAGAATGCTTAAGAACATAGAAATATTTAAGAACAAACTCCAGCACAAACAACAAAAACTCCAAACGACAAATACCAAACCCCAAAGCTCAAGCAAAAGCCAAGATTTAGCTAAAACCAGCAGTTTTGCAGCCAGCATTTCTCTATCGATCGATAAATTTATTTAGCTGACCAGAAGTGCATTCCTGGGGTGAAGCTGCCACCTGCTGGTGCCCTCCCTGCTCCCGCCCTGATTTCAAGTGGTAAAATCAGGGAAAAAAGCTAAAAAAAAAAAAAAAAAAATCAGAACCAACCTCGCTGCCTCTCATTCCACCCAGCAAATCCCGGTTTTAAAAAAGGAAAGTGCAGGAAGGGGGAAGATGTGATGGAAGAGCAGCACCCTGGGGCAAGCAGAGAATCCTGCTCAGGACTCACAGATTTATCACTCTTTGTATAAAACACCCCATAAAGCAGAAATTCCATTTGCAGATGAATTTTCTGTTAGCCAGATCTGCCTGCAAACTTTTTCTTGAACCCAAATTTTCTTAAAAAAAAAAAAAAAAAAAAGAAAGATCTAAACCACAGATGTTTGAAAGTTTCATTGTCATGGCAGAAACATCAGCAGCAAAGAATGGATTTGAGAAAAAAACATTCAAACCACACATTCCCACTTCCAATTCTGATTGCTCCCTAACCATCCCAGAGATTTTTGGATAATCTCCCTCCTCTCCTGCAGTGCAGACAGAGATAAAGGAGTTTTCTTCTACCCCAGATGCACAAAAATGATAAAAATAAAAGGGAAAAAAAGAAAGGTTTTCCCTCTGGAGGACTCAGCTGTGAAAATTCCCCTCTCTCAGTGTCTGGAGCTCTCACTGGGTGACTTTTAATTGTGTTTAATCGAGGTAGAGAAACCAGCCAGAGCTGGACTTGGTGATTCTGCTGCGAGAACCAACGAAGGCATTTAATTTTCCATTTAATTCTCCCCTTTGTTCACCTGTCAGCAGCTCTGCACGCTCTGCAGGTATTTATTTTCCACACAATTTCACCTCTGAAGGTGCTTTGAGCCAGGGAAAGGCTAATGAGGGAAGTTTGCCCTGCCAGGGAATCCTCACCTGCAACCTGAGCTGGGGCTGCAGAATTCACCCAGCTCCTGCTCTGCCTTCCTGCAACCCTGGCTGACCCAAATCTCCAAAAAAAAACCAGAATAAATTCAATTATTGCACTCATTGGGAGGCATAAATGAGGGCTGGACTGTGGCTGTCAGGGTTAAAGGCTCCTTTGCACTCTCAGGTGGATTTTTGGTTCTGCAAGGAGAATTTGGGGATTTCCCTTCACACAAAATGCTGAATAAGGAAAAAACCCAATTAAACAAGACTGGAACTAAATTAGAACCCAATTAAACGAGACTGGTTGAAATGATTGCTTTTTTTTTTCCCCCTCACTAGAAAACAGCATTTCTAACCAAAAAACCCCAAATTGCAGGAATCCCTTCTGCTTTTCCAGGCTCTAGAACGTGTCAGATTTACAGGGATGCCAGAAAATGAGGGGAAATCAAAAAGCACCTGGGCAAAAGGGGAAATAAACTCTGCAGGCATTAAAAATGAGATTTTTTTTCCTTGTAATTCAGTCACTGAAAATTGTCAACAGCCAATAAAAATCCCAGATTTCCCCTGGAACCCGGATTCTCTGTGGGTGATGCTGTGACCTAAACACTTTCCCACCAGCACTGATTGTAACTGCAAATGTCACATTTTGGGAGACCTAAACCCAAATATTAAGCCATATTTGTGGCTGGTTTTTGGAGTATTTTGCTTTTCCTATTAAACAAAGCCAGGTGAGTTCTAAAAATTACATTTTAAGGTGTTTTTCTCTTTACAGAAGGGCAGGATTTTCCATGGTTGGATCACACCTTGAACAATGTCAAAATCATTTATTCCCTCCCAGTTGCAGGCAGGGAGCTCAGTGCATCACAAGTGCATAAATCCAGGTAAAAAAATCAGATTTTTGGGGGAGAATTTGCCAAGAACACCAATTTTCCATGCCTGCAGAGAGGCTGGGGCAGAGCAGCCCATGGAAAAGGGGAAAATCCCAGAAATCCTGACAGGCAGCCAAAGGAACTGCCCCTGTTTCCAGTTTTCAGCAGTAATTAATTCATTAATCATGCTTTGGAAGGTGCAGGGTCAGGGCACTGATACCTGCATGGAGCTTTCAGTTCTGATCACATCAGAGGGAAAAAAAAGAAATAAAAACCAACACAAACCAAACCCAAACCGACTCAGATTGTGCTGCTCCAACCAGCAGCTGCTGTGGGAGAGGCAAAGGTGGAATTTCCCCTCCAAACCTCTCGATATTGTAAAAATATTGTGACTCATTTATTCTGATCTTCCCTCTGGCTTTGCAGCTTGCAAATGAAACTCCAGGAGCCAGCAGACAAACGAGCTGAGTGTTTGCATCTGAGGAGGATTGTTGTTTTTCAGTTTCCCTCCCAGCCCTGGGTGGGTTTTCTCAGCAGCCACAGCGAGTGGAACATTTCAGATTTTGCCCAGCAGTAAATCCCATCCTGCCATTCAATGCTCAGAAAATGAAGGAGCTTTTGGATTTTTCCGTCTGACCATCCCTGCCAATAAATTCAATAATTGGAATCAAAATGGGCAATTCAAGGCAACTGAATGATTTAAAAAATCCTCAATCTGATCCTTAACAATTGGTGAAAGAAGCCCAGTGCTCCTGGGGTCGCTGCTCTCCAGGTGGGCAAATCCCTCCTGGCTCTCTCCCAGGTATTTGCTCCTCCTTCAGCTCTGATTTTTTATCCTGGAATCACAGGAATGATAACAAAGAACTGCATATTTAATCTGGCAATTGGCATTTCCCTCACTGGGTAAATATTGAATTCTTTGCCTTTATTATTTTATTTATTTTTTTTTTTTTAGCCAAGATCCCCCTCGTGTGAGCTTTGTTTTCCTTCAGCCTCTTCACCCTGAACAGAGAGGAGCAAATTCCAAGCAACACCTCTATTTTTGCATTTTTGCATTTCTCTCATTTCCCTACCCAAACTCAGCCCCTGCCAGCTGCACATCCCAGAGAAGTGCATCCCCCCTCACCTCAGCTGGGTGAGAAATGCCATTTTTTGGGAGCAAGGAGCTGCTTCCTGCAGGAATTCAGCACTCAGTCCATGCTCAGGCTCCGTTTGCAAAGCCCTGCTGGAATCAGTGATTCCTTCATTTCACCAGCTCAGCCTGGGGTGTGAAGGGAGAGTTAGGAACTTTTTGTTTTTATGAGAACGAAACTTTTGTTTGGGAGATATTTTTTATGGGTATTTCCACCCTCTTTTCCCATCCATACTTTTTTAAATGAGTATTTCCATCCTCTGGCCAGCACAGCCCAAAAACCCCTCAGGTTTTCAGGAGCCTGTTCCCATTTTCCTGTGCCTCAGGTAAAAGGATTTGGCTAAAAAAAAAAGGTAAAATCTCTGAAGTTAAAGAGTTAAATCTGTTAGAGGCAGGGATTTTAGGGATTTAGCAGGAGGAAGTGGTGCTGCATTTCCCCAGCAAGGAAGGATGAGATGCAGCTTTGTAGCCAGGAGAAATTAGGTCAGACTGCAGAGGACCCAGAAAGATTTATGCTAATGAAATATTAATAAATGAAATATTAACTCCCAGCAAGGAGGGGAAGCTGTTGGCACTTTCATGGGAACTGAGTGCTCCAGAAGAATAAAAACAATAATAATAATAATAATAATAAAAAAAACAAACACGTGGCAAGAACCCAACCCAAGCAATGCCCAGGCTGGACTGGTTTGGGCAGAGAGGCTGATCCTCTGGCAGAGCCTTCATTTATTTGTTCATGGCTCAGGCAAATGAAAGCAAGAATAATCCCAAGGAAACCTCTCCAGAAATCACCACATTTCTGAGGAACAGATGGAGTTAAGGGCAGCAGTCTGGCTCTGGGGAGGGGTTTCTCCTTAAATTTTGGGCCTCAATGGAACAAAGGCCTGGCTCTCAAAGTTCTGTCCCAGCAGAACTTTGGGGATTGGGATCCCCCCCCCGAAGGAATTGGATGCCTCTGAGTGGATTTCTCAGCCCTGCTGATTAACAGGATGTACTTCCTTATTTTGAGGGAAATATCAGCTGTCACAATTCCCAAAGAAAACCAAAAAGGCACTAAAATCCACAGAATTCCACCAACCAAAGAGCTCAGCAAGCTCAGGAGTGTCACAGGGTTGCTTTGCAGGGCTCTGCTCTCAGAGTTATTATGCAAAGATCAAATTTCAGAATTAATTTGGGGTATCAATAATTTGAATATTGACCATAAGAGCAGGGATTTCTTTTCTTCGCTGCATCCTCTCAGACTCAGCCAGAATCCCAATAAATTCCATTTCTACAGAACATTTTTTGGGGGGTTTGCTTTGTGTTTCCCTTGAAATCAAAATGATTTCTCCATTCCAAGCGACTCTTTGAGGTTGAGGATAAAGAATAAAATAAAAAATAAACAATATTTTTACTCCTTTTTCAGGCAAAGTGCAAGAACTTTCCAAGCAATGACAACAACCCTGACCTTTCCCATCCCTGCAGGAGCAGCTCTGGGGAGCCCTCACCTGCTTTTCCCCACAAATCTCCAAATCTTCTTTCCTGTGGCTTTTTTCTGTCCCTCTGTCCAACCCCACCCAGAATAAGCAGCATTTTTATGCCTCAATCAAACAATTTCCCCCATTTTTCTGCAGCCATGGATGGAGTGACCTCGCTGGGAGCTGTTTCCCTGATGCTGAAGGAATTTGGACGGAGGCCACGGGCAGTGAAACAGAATCTGGGTGGATGGGAAAGGGCTCTGAAACCTGACCCCAGATTAAACCCCATTGTTGTTTGTGACTTTCAGAGGGCTAAAATGGATTTAGGGCCTTCATTTTCTTCTCCCCACTTGGGTATGGCTTTAATTATTAACCCCAAATCAGCGAATTTTCCTGCTGCAGGTGCAATTTGGCCCTTCTTGGTTCTGGTTTGATTCAGCTGCCCTGGCTGGGGACCAGGCTCCAGAGCCCCTGACAGGCAGGGGTTTGGGGACACTGCAGGGGTTTGGGGACACTGCAGGGGTTTGGGGACACTGCAGGGGTTTGGGGACACTGCAGGGGTTTGGGGACACTGCAGGGGTTTGGGGACACTGCAGGGGTTTGGGGACACTGTAGGTGTTTGGGGACACTGCAGGGGTTTGGGGACACTGCAGGGGTTTGGGGACACTGCAGGGGTTTGGGGACACTGCAGGGGTTTGGGAACACTGCAGGGGTTTGGGGACACTGCAGGGGTTTGGGGACACTGTAGGTGTTTGGGGACACTGCAGGGGTTTGGGAACACTGCAGGGGTTTGGGGACACTGCAGGGGTTTGGGAATGTGGCAGGGCTTTGGGAGCACTGCAGGTATTTAGGGACACTGCAGGTATTTGGGAATGTGGCAGGGCTTTAGGAGCGTGGCAGGCATTTAGGAACACTACAGGGCTTTAGGAACGTGGAGGTAATTAAGAACACTGCAGGGCTTTAGGGACACTTCAGGGTTTTAGGGACACTGCAGGGCTTTAGGGACACTGCAGGGCTTTAGGAACGTGGAGGTAATTAAGAACACTGCAGGGCTTTAGGGACACTGCAAGGCTTTAGGAGTGTGGCAGGTAATTAAGAACATGGCAGGGTTTTAGGAGCACTGCAGGGCTTTAGGAGCATTGCTTCCATGGATTTCTGCTTTGGGATGAGAGCTCTGCTGAGGGTTTGGCTGTAGAAACAGAAAGTTTCTGGCAAACACCACCTCAACATGAATGAAGGGAGGGCATTGCAAAAAACAATAACAATAATAATAATAACAATAATAATAACAACAACAATAATAATAATAATAATAGTGTGAAAATCCAGGAGTTTAGGGCCCAAACTCCCCGTTTTGCCCACGTGCAAAAGCTCAGCTAAAGCAAGAAGAACTCTTTGAGGGGCTGAAGAGAGGAGCAGCTCCCGAGAGCTGGAGGCTGCCAGGGGCAGGAATTGCCAGGTGAGGGAGACAATTCTTGTGCAAGAGCTGGAAGGAGCCTGCAGGGCCTGGCTGCAGGCCTGGGCATTGTGTAGCAGCAGAGAAATGATCCTGCAAAACACCCAGCTGGAAATGGAGCAGCTCCAACACCCAGAAATGATCCTGTAAAAAACACCCAGCTGGAAATGGAGCAGCTCCAACACCCAGAAATGATCCTGTAAAACACCCAGCTGGAAATGGGGCAGCTCCAACACCCAGAAATGATCCTGTAAAAAACACCCAGCTGGAAATGGAGCAGCTCCAGCACCCAGAAATGATCCTGTAAAAAACACCCAGCTGGAAATGGAGCAGCTCCAGCACCCAGAAATGATCCTGTAAAAAACACCCAGCTGGAAATGGAGCATCTCAAACACCCAGAAATGATCCTGTAAAACACCCAGCTGGAAATGGGGCAGCTCCAACACCCAGAAATGATCCTGTAAAAAACACCCAGCTGGAAATGGAGCAGCTCCAACACCCAGAAATGATCCTGTAAAAAACACCCAGCTGGAAATGGAGCAGCTCCAACACCCAGAAATGATCCTGTAAAACACCCAGCTGGAAATGGGGCAGCTCCAACACCCAGAAATGATCCTGTAAAAAACACCCAGCTGGAAATGGAGCAGCTCCAACACCCAGAAATGATCCTGTAAAACACCCAGCTGGAAATGGGGCAGCTCCAACACCCAGAAATGATCCTGTAAAAAACACCCAGCTGGAAATGGAGCAGCTCCAGCACCCAGAAATGATCCTGTAAAAAACACCCAGCTGGAAATGGAGCAGCTCCAGCACCCAGAAATGATCCTGTAAAAAACACCCAGCTGGAAATGGAGCATCTCAAACACCCAGAAATGATCCTGTAAAACACCCAGCTGGAAATGGGGCAGCTCCAACACCCAGAAATGATCCTGTAAAAAACACCCAGCTGGAAATGGAGCAGCTCCAACACCCAGAAATGATCCTACAAAACACCCAGCTGGAAATGGAGCAGCTCCAACACCCAGACTCCAAAAAAGATGTGGGTTTGTGGCTTCAGCTCCCAAAATGTTAACCCTGAGCATCCTAAATTTGAGTTTGTCTTCTGCTGGGCCAGGAATTGGCCTCAGCTTTGCTGAAACTGGGTTTTGGTGTGGGTAGATGGAAATTGAATGAGATTTAAACAAACCAGTGAGCTGCAGGGACACAGAGGGACATTTCCTGTGGCCCTGGGGTGTTCTGCAGTTCTCTCATTTAAATCCCACCTTCTGTGAGTCCCTTGAGCCCTCACCTGAGCCTTGCTAAGCCCAGCTCCATCTTCTGCCCTGTCCTTCCAGCCCCTCTCTGTGCCAGCTCCCAGTGGAGCCGCCAGAATCCAACTCAGTGTTTGAGCCATCAGCTTTGCAAGGAGGGAAAAGCGCTGGAAATGGAATTTCTGCCGTGTTCTGCACCTGTTAAACCCCAGGGAAGCCCTCTCACACCATCCTCAGACACCAGGTTTGTTCCAACATTAAATTCCCACTCCCTCCCCTCCGTTTCCCTCTTTGCTGGCCTTGTTTGGAATCTGATGAGGGTTTTTTGCTGCCGAGGGTTTTTTTTTTGGTCTGATTCCCAGCACCACCTAGTGACACAACCCGGGATAGAAAAACATTTTACATTTCTATTTTATCTTCCTCTCAATTTTCTTGACCTGCTTTTGCTTTTCACCCATCGCAAATTAAAATCCAGTTCCATTTGCACAAAAATATTTCACAACACCTCTCAAAAACCAAACCTAATTATTGCCATTTTTCCCTGTGCTTTCTGCTCCAATCTCCCTCAACCCAAATAACAGCACAGAAATTCCCAAACCATTCAGGTAGGCTAAAAAAAAAATAAAAAATCTGCATTTCAGAAGGAAAGGAAAGTGCTGAGCTTGGAAATGTTTCCCCCTGGAGCTGCAGCTGATGCCAGCACTGCCCAGCTGAAGGTTATTTGTTTGCAGGATGAACTATCAGTGCCTTTCAGAGCTTGCAATTGTAAATTAACATTTATCTCAGATCTCTGCAGTGCCCACACAAATGGATGTGGCCAATTCCTCTGCACCAAGGTCCAAAACCCCAGGAAGCCCCATGGGTTTAATTCCCATTTTTTTTCTGTCTGCCTCCGCGCAGCCAGTGCAGCCTGAGGATCAGAACCTCTGTTCCTGCATCTCCTCTCATTCCTGAGCTCAGGGATGAGTGCACTTTGTTCCCAGAGGCGTCGGGAGGAAGGGATGGAAAATAAAGCCAAGAACAAAGATCCCTGAGCCCTGTCCTGGGGAGGTGGAACTCTGAGCACTCCCATTAAAATTTAACAGGAACAAGGCCCCAGGACTCGGCAGAGTGAAACATCTGAAACCACTCAGCTCCTTCCCTTGGCTGCTAAAAATAAAAATACTCTGATTTCCAAGGGGCAGGGAGGTAACTGGTGTGGAGAGGCAGACGGTGCCATTTCCAGCCCTGCAGGAAGGGCACTTGGATCGTGGAATTCTCATCCCAGCCTCTGCAGGAAGCAGGAAATCTCCCCTCTGCAGCCAGGGGGACTCAGCTGGGGAAGGAGGAAAAGCTCAAGAAAAATGAAAGAGGATTCCCTGATCCAAACCCATCAGATCCAGCCACCCACTCTCTGAGCCCCCAACGCTGCAAGTGCAGAGCAATTCCTGTCACTCAGCCCCTGCAGCACCACAAAATCAAAATCTTTCCTCTCAGAGCTCAGCAGAGTCCCCACGCAGCCACCAGCAGGTTTGGCTTCATCACCAACAGCAGGGTGGGTTCAGGGAGGAATTTTCCTCTGAATTTTCTCTCCATCTCCCATTTTAGGGAGCAGAACCCAGCCCTGATCAGCTGAGGGAGCGCTCACAGGCTGAGGGAGCGCTCACAGGGTGAGGGAGCTCTCAGAGGCTGAGGGAGCACTCACAGGGTGAGGGAGCTCTCACAGGGTGAGGGAGCTCTCACAGACTGAGGGAGCGCTCACAGGGTGAGGGAGCACTCACAGGGTGAGGGAGCGCTCACAGGCTGAGGGAGCGCTCAGAGGCTGAGGGAGCTCTCACAGGCTGAGGGAGCGCTCAGAGGCTGAGGGAGCTCTCACAGGCTGAGGGAGCTCTCACAGGCTGAGGGAGCTCTCACAGGCTGAGGGAGCTCTCACAGGCTGAGGGAGCTCTCAGAGGCTGAGGGAGCTCTCACAGGGTGAGGGAGCTCTCACAGGGTGAGGGAGCGCTCACAGGGTGAGGGAGCGCTCACAGGCTGAGGGAGCGCTCACAGGCTGAGGGAGCGCTCACAGGGTGAGGGAGCGCTCACAGGCTGAGGGAGCGCTCACAGGGTGAGGGAGCGCTCACAGACTGAGGGAGCGCTCACAGGCTGAGGGAGCGCTCAGAGGCTGAGGGAGCGCTCACAGGCTGAGGGAGCGCTCACAGACTGAGGGAGCGCTCACAGGCTGAGGGAGCTCTCACAGGCTGAGGGAGCGCTCACAGGGTGAGGGAGCTCTCACAGGGTGAGGGAGCACTCACAGACTGAGGGAGCGCTCACAGGGTGAGGGAGCGCTCACAGGCTGAGGGAGCGCTCACAGACTGAGGGAGCGCTCACAGGCTGAGGGAGCTCTCACAGGCTGAGGGAGCTCTCACAGGGTGAGGGAGCTCTCACAGGCTGAGGGAGCGCTCACAGGGTGAGGGAGCGCTCACAGGCTGAGGGAGCGCTCACAGACTGAGGGAGCGCTCACAGGCTGAGGGAGCTCTCACAGGCTGAGGGAGCTCTCAGAGGCTGAGGGAGCTCTCACAGGCTGAGGGAGCGCTCAGAGGCTGAGGGAGCTCTCAGAGGCTGAGGGAGCTCTCACAGGGTGAGGGAGCGCTCAGAGGCTGAGGGAGCGCTCAGAGGCTGAGGGAGCGCTCACAGGCTGAGGGAGCGCTCACAGGCTGAGGGAGCGCTCAGAGGCTGAGGGAGCGCTCACAGGCTGAGGGAGCGCTCACAGGCTGAGGGAGCGCTCACAGGCTGCCTTTGAAACCACAGCTGATGATTCCCACAGGTTTGCTTGGCACGGAAATCAGGAGGAGAAAAAAAACCAATCCAAAATCAGGGAAACGTCTGAATTCTTTTTGTTGTCTGAATAAAAACTTCCTTAGTGAAAAATGGATCAAATGAGGAGCAACCGAAGGAAAAGCCATCAAAATGCTCCAGTAATAATGAGATTAATTCCTTTTGTCATTCCACGCCTTCTAGGCCTCCAAATCCCAACTTTTATCCGGATGTTTGTGCTGTACAGACCAGTGAAAATCTCTGTCAGAAAAGTGATGAATAAAAAAGTTGATCCTGAGTTATGTGGAAAGCTGGGAAATGCTGCAAATTCCTTGGGATTGGGGAAACCAATTCCAGTTGGGACTGGGGGGAACGATTCCAGTTGGGACTGGGGGGAACGATTCCAATTGGGACTGGGGAAACAATTCCAGTTGGGACTGGGGGGACCAATTCCAGTTGGGACTGGGGGGACGATTCCAGTTGGGACTGGGGGGACCAATTCCAGTTGGGACTGGGGGGAACGATTCCAGTTGGGACTGGGGGGAACGATTCCAGTTGGGACTGGGGGGAACGATTCCAGTTGGGACTGGGGGGAACGATTCCAGTTGGGACTGGGGGGAACGATTCCAGTTGGGACTGGGGGGAACGATTCCAGTTGGGACTGGGGGGAACGATTCCAGTTGGGATGAAGTCATAATTCCACTTAGGATTGGGTGACCGATTCCAGTTGGGACTGGGGGATCAATTCCAGTTGGGACTGGGGGGACTAATTCCAGTTGGGATGAGGGGATCAATTCCATTGGTGATTAAGTGACCAATTCCATTTGGGATTGGGTGACAAACTCCATTTAGGATTGGGAGACCAATTCCACTTGGGAGGGAGGATAATTCCATTTGGGATGGGGTGACCAATTCCATCTGGTTTGGAGAGACCAATTCCACTTGGGAGGGGTGATAATTCCACTTGGGAGGGGTGATAATTCCACTTGGGATGGGGTGATAATTCCATTTGGGATGGGGTGACCAATTCCATTTGGGATGGGGTGACCAATTCCATTTGGGATGGGGTGATAATTCCATTTGGGAGGGGGTGATAATTCCATTTGGGATGGGGTGACCAATTCCATTTGGGAGGGGGTGATAATTCCATTTGGGATGGGGTGACCGTTCCCTCCTGGCTCAGCGGGGTCAGCGGACCAGGATCCCCGGCCGGCCGCTCCCCCTGCCCAGGGGAGGTCACTGTTGCTGCACTGATCGCCTCAGGCGGGGCAGTTTCAGGGTGGAACACAGCAAACCCCTCCCGCAGCAGCTCAGGGCTCCTTCCCTTCCTCACCTTCCCAGAAATCCACCAAAATTCAAGCCCTCAGCTGCATCGTTCCCAGGGAGACCGGTGATTCTCAGGGCTGCACCGAATCCCATCCCCAGCTGCCTCAAGGCATCAAAACCGGGCAGATTAAAATAATTCCTTCGCCTTTAATCACCTGCAGCTCCAGACCTCAGAGCTGAGAAGTCATCAGCAATTACCTGCATCTGATCAGCACATTAAAATTGGGAAATTACAGCCCAGGGGAGAAGAGCTCTGCTTGTCCTGAAGAGGTGAAAACTCAGGAAAATGTCCTGATCCCCCTCTGAGGGGGACAGAGCCAGCCCAGCAGCCCCACGGAGGAGGAATTCCCTCCCGGTGCAACATTTCAGGGAGGTGAAAACAGTCTGAACACGCCAGCCCTGCCATGGCCAGGGAGCTCTGGATCCAAGGCAAACATTTGGAGGTAACCATGGAGCAGCAGGAGGATGAGTCAGGGGCAGGGAATTCTTGGAAATGAAACAATGGGGATGACACAGGAGGGGACAGGGCCAGGGTCAGCCTCACCTGGGGGGTGGAGGGGCTGGAGAAGCCCTGGGGAGCTGGGAAGGGGCTCAGCTGGAGAGAAGGAGCCTCAGGAGGGACCTTGAGGTTCAGTCTGGATCAAAGGAGGTTCAGGAGGTTCCTTGTGGCTCTGCTTGGGGAAAAAGAGGCTCAGGAGGGACCTTGTGGTTCAGTCTGGATCAAAGGAGGCTCAGGAGGGACCTCCTGGCTCACCTGGAGCAAAGGAAGCTCAGGAGGGACCTCCTGGCTCACCTGGAGGAAAGGAAGCTCAGGAGGGACCTCCTGGCTCACCTGGAGGAAAGGAAGCTCAGGAGGGACCTCCTGGCTCACCTGGAGCAAAGGAAGCTCAGGAGGGACCTCCTGGCTCACCTGGAGGAAAGGAAGCTCAGGAGGGACCTCCTGGCTCACCTGGAGCAAAGGAAGCTCAGGAGGGACCTCCTGGCTCACCTGGAGCAAAGGAAGCTCAGGAGGGACCTTGTGGCTCTGCAAACTCCCTGCCAGGAGAGGAGGATTTGGGGTCTCATCCCAGGGACAGGGGGGAGAGGGAGCAGCCCCAAATTCCAGCAGGGCAGGGTCAGGGTGGACATCAGCAGGAATTTCCCCATGGAAAGGGCGGTCAGGCACTGGAAGGAGCTGCCCAAGGAGGTGTCACCTGGTGAGGTGACAAACAAAACATCAGGGGGGATTTTAAAGCTCGTCTTTGAAGAGAATTGTGCATCTCCGGAGGTGAACAGAATCTGTGTAAATGTGTCCCGAGCTGACTGGATGAGGAGAGTTTAAAAGGCCGAATAGTGAAGATATAATGATTATATTTAAAATACAAATGCATAGAATAAAATATAATATCTAGAAGAAGAAGATATTTAAAATTCCTGGAGGTGGCCGAGGAAGGGCTGGAGGTGGCACTGAGTGCTCCGGGTGGGGAAGGGTCACAGCTTGGACTCGGTGACCTCGGGGGGTTTTTCCAGCCTCAGTGATGCTGGGATTTGTCCCAGCTGTGCCCCCCTGTGCCCTCCTGCCTCCAGCAGGGATTTTCAGCCCCCCCAGTGCAGGTTTTGCTGCTTTGGGAAGCCTCACCCCGCTCAGGACACCGCTCCCAGCCACCCCAGGTGACCCCGAGCCAGGCCCGGCGTGGGTAATTAATTAATCAGGTAATTAATCGGGTGGATGTTTACTCCGAAAGCGTGTGACAAACCCCGCAGCGATGTCACAACCCCCTGGCACCGCCACCGCCGGAATTGTCACATCTCAGTTGCAGCTTGCCATGCAAATGGAGCCTCCAGATCCCCGCGCTGCTTCCCAGGGGAAAATCCACCCGTGCCCCGCTCCAGCTCCTCATTGCAAATATCAAATATCCCCATTATTTATTTTTGTATCCTTTCCAACCCTCCCCACCCGCTCGGCTCGGGACACATTCACAGGGATCCTGTTCACCTCTGGAGAGGCACAATTCTCCTCCAAGAGGAGCTTTAAAATCCCTGCTGATGTTTTGTTTGTCACCTGCCCAGGCTCTGCAAAGCCTCCTCCTGCCTTTCTCCATCAGCGCCAGCCAAACCCAAATATGCAAAAGAGGATTTTGGTCAAGGAAACCTTGTGCAAGGAAAGCTTTTCAGCCAGGGGGAATCAGGGCTGGCATCCAGAGGGACAGACAGACAAACAGCCACCCCAGAGGGGCCAGGTGGGATCAGGGCTGGCATCCAGAGGGACAGACAGACAAACAGCCACCCCAGAGGGGCCAGGTGGGATCAGGGCTGGCATCCAGAGGGACAGACAGACAAACAGCCACCCCAGAGGGGCCAGGGGGGATCAGAGCTGGCATCCAGAGGGACAGACAGACAAACAGCCACCCCAGAGGGGCCAGGTGGGATCAGGGCTGGCATCCAGAGGGACAGACAGACAAACAGCCACCCCAGCAGGGGCTGTCCCAGCGGGTGTGTGCCCGGGAAGGTGCAGGGACAAGGGAGGAGGGAAGGGAGAGGATTCTCCCTCCATCCAGAGGTGGAGCAGGAGCTCAGCCCAGGGGCCTGAAGGTGCACGGAGCTCTGGCAGAGCTGCCAGCACCCATCACTGCTCTGCAGCCTTCTCATTTCTCACTGGGCACCCCAGAGGGTGCTGGCTGTTTGTGCTGGAAACGTGACAGCAGGACCCTGAATCCCTGCACCAGGATGTCAGGAATTAATCAGGAATTAATCAGGAATTGATCACGAATTGATCACGAATTGATCAGGAATTGATCAGGAATTAATCACGAATTAATCACGAATTAATCAGGAATGTACAAAGGAGGAGAAAAAAAAAAAATCCCCCCCCAGAACAAAAGTGAATTGATTTTTTTTTCCTGCAGGTCAAACCTGTCTTTGCTCAAAGCTCAGCTCTGTGTCTGCCCAAACCCAGCCTGACCCTCACCCCTGGCACTCCCCCAGCCACATCCTCTTTTCTTACACCTTCAACTTGAAATTCCCTCCATTTTTCAGAATAGAAGCACAGAGAGTGTTAAAAAAACCACAGAAATCACAAAAACTGGGGAAGAAAATGAAAATATTCCACGCACTCTTGAGTAAAAAGCACTTTGCCCAGGTTTCACTGGGTAAGAAATGAAATGGTTCAGCCCACAGGGAACTTCCTGTGGGAATCAGGAGGCCCAGACTGAAACAGCATCCCCAAATCCTAGAAAGTCATTTTTGGGATCTCCCTGGGCAAGCTGGAGCCTGCCCTGCCTCAGAGGATAAAAGAGGACTCTGCAGCATTATTAGAGGGTCCAAAGTGAAAATTGCCATTGTCCAGCCAGGGCTGGGGCTGGAGGTGGACAGCTCATGGCCAGCAGTGCCTGGTGGCAGAGAGAGACTCACGAGAGCTCTTTGAAATTAGGGCAACAAAGGATTCCCTGAAAGTGTCAGGTGCCTGCTGAGGTTGGGAGCAGAACCACAAAATTCCCAGGAAAACAAACACAAAGCCTTGGAGACCTTGCAGTGTCCACATTCCAAGGGGTTTTGTTGGTAGATTTGAAAATCCACTTCTCCTCTGATGGCTGAAAATTGCATTTTGGCCCTTTCTGTGCCATAGAAAGGTCAATTCCTCACCAGATTTGAAAATCTACTTCTCATGGCTGAAAATTGCATTTTTGGCCCTTTCTGTGCCATAGAAAAGTGAATTCCTCACTAGATTTGAAAATCCACTCCTCTCATGGCTGAAAATTGCATTTTTGGCCCTTTCTGTGCCATGGAAAGGCGAATTCCTCACCAACCCCTGCACCAAACCCAGGCCAATTCTTGCTTTACTGTGGATGTAATCACGAGTTATAAAGAAGATAAAACTACCCAGCACAAGGGCTGGAGCGTGGAGGAGAAGAGAAAGAGGAGCAGTCCCTGATGTGATTTACTGGCCAATAAATGCAGTGAGTCACTGCAGCAATTTCCTGTTTGCAGGAGGCCAAATTCTCCCCCCTCTGCGAGCTGGAGGAGCTCCTGAGCTGGTGCCTCATCCCAGAGACTTGCACGGGATATTTTCACAGTATTTTCAGGACATTTTCAGGGTATTTTCAGAATATTTTCAGAATGTTTTCAGAATGTTTTCAGAATGTTTTCAGAATGTTTTCAGAATGTTTTCAGAATGTTTTCAGAATGTTTTCAGAATGTTTTCAGGATATCACAGGGATTTGTGGCATCCTGGCTCCAGCTCCCCCTGGACTCACGCAGTTGGCACAAAACAGGGGAAATGGAAGGGAAATATTTCCCCAAAGAGAGCAGGAGGTGTCCTGTCACCCAGATTTTTAAAGTTTTTCTGAGCCTTCTGATGTTTGCATTCTTGTAAGGAACTTTCTCACACATTTTCTGTAAATAACTGATTGGTTTGCATTCTTTTATGAAGGAGGAGAAATTGGATGGGCTGTTGGTTTGTCCACTGTCACCCTCCAATCCACTGCCACTTCTGGAAATCCATAAATGTTATCTATAAATCTATAAACGTTATCTATAAATCTATAAACGTTATCTATAAATCTATAAATGTTACCTATAAATCTATAAATGCTGGAGTCAGAAATTAAAAACTCTCTTTTTTACCTCGAGAGAGCTGCGTGTCCATGGGGTGTAAATAACTGATTGTTTTATATTCTTTTCTGGAGGAGGAGAAATTGGACTGTTGGATTGTCCAGGGTCATTGGAGAGGTGGCACTGTCACTTTTGGGAATCCATAAATGCTGGAGTCAGAAATTAAACTTCCCTTTTAACCTCGAGAGCAGCAGCATCCCCCATTGTTTTATGTCATGTCCCACAGTGCCCTCAGAGAAGCACCTCAGAGACACCTTGGGGCTGGCTCTGTGTCAGACAGACAAACAGCCCAAAAGTGGAAGTTTGTCTGAGGAATCCCTTCCCCTGGGACAAACCCTGGAGGAATGTCACTGCTGGCTGCCTGGGGGCACAGGGAGAGCTGAGGGATTGCTGCCCTTGGAGGTGCAGCCTTGTGATCAACCTGTGCTCAATGGCTGATTTATTATTTCATATTTTATTATATTAAAGAATGCGATATTAACTATACTAAAGAAACAGAAAGGATAGAGACAGAAGGTTAAAAGATAATAATGAAAAACTTGTGACTCCTTCCAGAGTCTGACACAGCCTGACCCTGATTAGCCATTAAGTTAAAACAATTAACACAAAACCAATCAACGACCAGTTGGTAAGCAGAGTCCAAACCACATCCCAAAGCAGCCAAACACAGGAGAAGCAATGAGATAAAATTGTTTTTCTTTTTCTCTGACCCTTCTCAGCTTCCCAGGAGAAGAATCCTGGGCAAAGAGGATTTTTCAGAGGAGATGAGGGTGGCAGAGCCCGTCCCAGCCGTGCCTCTCCCTCACCCATCCCTGCTCCCAGCTCCACCAATTAAAGGCAGCAATAATCTGTGGGGCAGGCAGCCAGGGCAGAGCCACTGCAATGCAGATCAGCTCCTGATTCCCTGCTTGTTCTACAAGCACCAAATCTCCTTTGATCAATACCTGAATAATCCTTTCAACATCCCTGAGCTGCGGTTGCTGCTCCCGGGGCAGAGAGAGCTGGGATTGCTCAGGCCAGGGAGAGGAGTCACTGCCCACTCCAAACCACAGCACAAATCTCATGTTCTCCCCAACCTGCCCCACAAAGTCTGGCTGCTCTGTGCCCAGGCTGAGGGCAAAGATGGAAAGATGGCATTGTTTGGGATTAAATCTGAAATGCTTTCCAGGACACAGCCAGGGAAGGAGATGCCGCTGATAACATCGTAATCCTTTTTCCAATCGAGGTGCTTAGGAGAAATCTCTGCTTGTTCAGTTGAATTGGCACAGCCCACAGGCTGAAATACATTTCCCAGGGACACGGCAATGGAGGTTAGATCTGGTGACAAGGAAATAGATTTCCTCTAGGAAGTGTCCCCATTTGTCACGGCTTAACCCCTGTGGCACCACACCCCCCTCAGCCTGCAGCTCACCCCAGTCCCTGCTAGGATGGGGACAGGGCTGGGAGCAGGTAAAACACCATGGTGGGGATAAGAACAGCTCAATAAAGGAAATAATGGAATGAAAGGAGAGAGAGATAAAAAAATAAACTCCAATTAAAACTATAAACACGAGGTCTCCCTCCAGCTGCTGCCCTGAAATTGGTGCCTCTCAGTTTAAATCCTGGGCACATCTTCCTGCAGGATGGGATGTCCCTGTGGCCACGGGCAGCTGTCCTGGCCCTGCTCCCTCGGGGCTCCTTCTGCACCTCCTGCCTGGAAAATCCCTTCATTTGGGGCAGCACAGCTGAGCCCTCACTGCAGCATCACTTCAGTATCAAAAGCATTCTCCTGCCAAAGCCAAACCCCAGCACTGCACCAGCTCCTGGGAACACAACTCAGCCTCTCCCAGAAAAGCACTTCTGAGAATTCCCAAAACGTTTAATTAAGGATCTCCTGCTCCCTTACTCACTTGCACAACCCTGACTCAGAGGTTGCTTTTCCCTTCCCAGTAAATCAGATTTTTTTTTTTTTCCTGTTTCACACAGCAGGGGAAAAAAAAAAATCAACTTGAAGTGAAGCTTTTTCTTGGGAAAACTCATTTCCTCATCAGCTGCTCAGGGTTGTAAGGAAAGAGGGTGGAGCCTTCCCAGGCTGCCATCCTCCAAACCATACCTGAGTATAAAGAGCAGAGCAGAACTGCAGCCAAGAAACTCTCAAAAGCTGCTTCCAGTGCCTGCTGGGATTCCATTCTGGTTTTGTTCTTCCCCTGCTGGAACTTGCTGCTCCAAAGACAAGGGGGAAGCTGGACTCAGCTAATTACTCTGGAGGATTAATTACATTGCCACGGTCTCCATGTGATACTGGATTGATTTTTAATTTTTTTTTTTTTTAAGCAAACTGAACAGGGTTTTTTCCTCCCCCCTTTCACCTTTTCCTGCACACACGCACAGGGGAGATGCTGCAAACAGTCTGCATGAGCCCCGAGCTGCTTGTCAGCCAAAGCATGGGCGAGAGTGAAATCTGTGGCTACAGCCCAGGCCAGGGATCTCCCCTGCCTGCAGAGACTGCCAGCCCCAAGAGCTGCTTCCAGCAGAGCCCTTCTCTGCCAGACTCTGGATTAACCGAGCTGAACGTGGCGAGTCCCAAGATCTACCACCCTCCTCCTCCTCCCTGCAACCCTCCAGGGATGCCTGCTGCTGCTGGTAAGAGAAAAACCTTTATTCCCATTTCCTGCTTTGTGCTCCTGGCCCCGCTGGTGCAGCCCAGGGGCTCTGAGCAGCACCAAGCCCAGCAATCCCAGGGATGTTCAGCACATTCCCCCTCTCAGGCTGGGCTGGGTTTTGCTGGGTTTTGCTGCTGAGGGCAGAAATTGCCCCTGCTTTCCAAAGGATGCCCAAGATCCCATCGTTTCTGCCCATCTCCAGCTTTGCTGCTCGTTTCCATTCTGAATGGCAAGTTTCAGGGGAACAGATGTGACCTTCTGGGTTATGAGCAGTTCAAAGTCACAGCAGAGTGTGGCTGGTGAATCACAGCCTTTTCAGAGTCCTTCAGTTCCTAGGAAATGCCTGATCTGCCACTGGAAACTCTTCCCAGATATCAACACATCAGCAACCTCACTGCCTCGCTATAAAGCTTCTCAAAGAAACCCCTAAAATACTCTCAAACAGTAAATAACTCCTTGCCAAAACACCAATCTATGAAAAAAAGGATAATTTCTAGAACAGTCTGAGATACAAACTCTGCTTTTCGAGGGCTCAGTGTTTTGATTATTCAGTGAGAGGTGCCAGAAATCTCAGCACAAAACAACAGCCCCATCTCCATTCCAAAGGCACCATTTGCTGCTCGGGACTGCTCCCTCCTGCTGGAGGGCTGGGAAACAAAATCACGCAACAAGAAACCACATCTTGTGGGGCTGGTTCCCCTGCCAGGATTGCTGCTCTCAGCCATCCCAGAGTCAGGAAAATTCACCCACAAACACCAGAGGTTTGTGTCCAAACAGGAGACAGAGGAGTCCTTTGGTTTATTCCAATCAAGGCAGAGGCCATGGGGCATCCCCTGGGGTCTCTCCCATTTCTGGAGGATGCAGCCTCCTTTTTATCCCAATTTCCAGCCACATTTCCCTTCTCTCTTTCCCCATTTCTGAGGCACTTGAGAGGTTCAGACTCAGAACACCTGATCCCAAAGATTCCCCTCTAATGTACAGCCCTCCTCTTTCATTTTAAATTCTTACAGAATTTAGGGGTTTTTCTTCCCCATTTCTGAGGTACCTGAGAGGTTCAGACTCCCCAGAACACCTGATCCCAGAGATTCCCCTCCAATGTACAACCCTCCCTTTTCATTTTTAATTCTTATGGAATTTAGGGGTTTTCCTTCCCCATTGTTTCTTTCATCTCTCAATGTCTCATTTCATTTCTCAGCAAACCTACAGTTTGTTTGTAACAGCAAATCTCTTTTTCCATTCATCACTCAGTGGAATCCTTCCCACTGTTCCTTTTCCCTCCCAGTGCTGGTTTGATCCCCCAGAGCTGCTTTGTACAGACAAATCCCCCATTCCTCTCACCAGGAGCTGCCCCATTCCCACTGCTGAGCTCCCCTGCTTCCCCTCCTGGGCCCAGCCAGATCCCACACGCAGATTTTGGTCAGGAATTTGGCTCAGCCCCCTCCTGGTTCATTTCCCAGCCCCAGGAGCTGCTGGCCCAATGCACCTCCTTCATTTCAGGCTGCTGTGCTGTTCAATCCTGAATTGTGTTTAATCCCCAAGGAATATTTCATTCCTCCTGCCACGAGCTGCAGTGGGAGCAGAGAGCTTCTCCCTGCTCTCTCTGCCTCCCTTGGAGCTGGGGCTCCCTCCAGGGTCTGTTTCATTGGGAAAAGCCTGGTCTGGTGCATGAAATTTGTGATTTTTAATGTAATACCTGTTGCTGAATGAATTTTCCATAGAGGTTTCTCCAGGCAGGGGGACCCACACAGCAAGGAGGTGAGTGCCAGAGTTACATAAAAGCTATTTCAAAAGCCACTGGATTTAAGCTCCTAATCTGGGCAAGTCTTTCAAGTTTGGGGATGCAGGCACGGATGCAAGGAGAACTAACACAAACAATCACAGAGCAGCTTGTTTTGACAAAGAGAGAGCCTGTTTGGACAGCGAGGGATATTCTCAAATAACTGTTCCATTTCAGCCCAGAAAATCATTGTTTCTCTTTGAAACACACAAAAACTCCCAGGCACACTGAGAGCCACTGGACAGAGCATCCCTGCCTTGATTTTGAACAAATTCTGCTCCTTGTTGTTGCACTGATAACAATTTCACAAACCACAGCACAGGAAAGTGCAAAGGCAGATTGATCACAGAAAAACCAGAGTGTGAGAGGGGCAGAGACCTAAACACTGCTGACACATTCCCCAAAAGCAAATCCACACTCTGTGGCACCCAGGAACACTGAGCAGGGATTCATTAAGGGAATGAATGGAAATGGGAGATGTGGAAATTTCCCAGAAGTGATGATGAAGGTGGGAATCAGAGCCCACTCCCCAGGCTGACCTCGCCCTCCCACCCTTCCCCAACAGCCCAGACAATCCTGGTACTTTCAGCACCGTGTTGTGACTTTTCCAGACTCTGAACTTAGCTCTGATCCCCCTCAGAAGCGCTACATGGGCGTGAGAGTGAAGATGCCAGTGCGGGAATTGCTGAGGAAAATCCGACTTTCCAAAGGCTTGGACCCAGCTCCAGGCAAGGTGAGAAATCCCCCGGGGCTGGGAAGGCTCCTGGGGCACCCTGGGGCACACAGCCACACCCTGGAGGGGTCACACTGCAGCTGCTGCCTCTTCCAGCCATCAGTGCTTTTCAAAGGGGAGAATAAAGCAAATTTCAAACAGAGCGAGGGCTGGGCTGGGGACAGTTCCAAGGCAGGGACAGTTCCAAGGCAGGGACAGCAGGAGCCCCTCCATGCCAAGGGGGCTGTACATCCTTCAATCAAGGCAAAGATGGCCCAATAAACAGTAAAAATATTGCTCCAGAACCTGCAAAAACAGCCCAAGGAGCTGATTAACCCCCAGGCTGCTGGAAAGATCTTCATGAAGGTGCCATGAATTCCCCACCTATGGAGTTCTCTCTGCCTGCAGCCCCTGCTGGGCAGAGCCCACAGCCCAGGAGGCATTGGCTCTCTGCTCAGGTCACCATCCTTGCCACTGTCTCATCCTCTCCTCCCTGAGAGCCTCACACTGAAGCTGGCTGGTTTTGTCTCCTCAGGAAGCCTCGTCAGTGAAGATGGCAGCCAAAGGATCCTCAGGAAAAACAGGTTTGGAAACGCCTCCCTTGGTAACAGAGCCTCCTTTTCCAGTGGGACCATCCCTGGGAGGTTCCCAGAGAGCCAGAGCCCTTCCTGGCCATGGCCAGGGCTCCCTGCTGGTCCCCTCCATGCCAGCTGGGCATCACCGCCCTGCCTGGCTGACCTGGCTCCTCTCTGGGGCAGGACTGATGGGAATCTCTGCTCTGCCTGTGCCCCTCCTCAGCCCTGAACCTTTCCTTCCCTTTTTGTTTCCAGCAGAGAAGAGGAGATCTCACCCTTATACAGAGAAACAGCTTAGACAGGTATGCAGAACACCCTGAACCCCTCTGTGCCAGGCTCCTGGGGCAGAATTCCTGTTCTATCACCCAGGGAGAACAGGACACTTCATGTCTGCCTCCCTCCCCTCCCTCCCCTCCCCTCCTCCCTGCTGCTGTTTCAGAGCAAGCAGAGCGCTGGGCAAAGCCCCAGAGGCTTGGAGGACCTCGACATCCTGGTGGAGGTGCTGCAGGAGGATCTGAACCAGAGCCAGCTCGGGGAGGAGCCCCGGCAGCCCGGGCCAGACGGGTTTGGGCAGGGATTCTCCCGGGAGCTGCAGAGCTGCCGCTGGCAGAGCAAGGAGGCAGCTGGGGACCTGCAGGGCCCAGCAGAGCCTCAGCCCCAGCCCTGGGGGAGACATTTCCACCCCATCCCGCGGGCACAGGCAGAGCCTCCCTTCCACGGCCGGCAGGAGAGCATCCAGAGCTCCGGAATGTTCTCCAGCACGGGCGAGGGAGGGAGCAGCTGGTGGGTGCAGGATGGTCCCTTGAGCTCCCAGGAAGGCTCCTCGAGGAATTCTGCACCACAGGAAGGTTTTCCGAGGAATTCTCCATCCCAGGGATGTTTCCTGAGGAATTCTCCATCCCACAAAGGTTTGCTGAGGAACTCTCCATCCCAGGAATGTCCCCTGAGGAATTCTCCATCCCAGGAATGTCTCCTGAGGAATTCTGCACCCCAGGAATGTTTCTTGAGGAATTCTGCACCCCAGGAATGCCTCCTGAGGAATTCTGCACTCCAGGAAGGTTTCTTGAGGAACTCTCCATCCAAGGAATGTTTCTTGAGGAATTCTGCACCCCAGGAATGCCTCCTGAGGAATTCTGCACCACAGGAAGATCCCCTGAGGAATTCTGCACCCCACAAAGATTTCCCGAGGAACTCTCCATCCCAGGAATGTCTCCTGAGGAATTCTCCATCCCAGGAATGTCCCCTGAGGAATTCTCCATCCCAGGAATGTCTCCTGAGGAACTCTCCATCCCAGGAATGTCCCCTGAGGAATTCTCCATCCCAGGACACACCTGCACTCCCCAGGCTGGCAGAGATGCTGCCGGGAGCTCCCAGGGGCTCTCCAGATGTGGGGGGACACTCGAGGCTGACCCCAAACTCCTTCCCCAGGCAGGACCTCTCTGCCCTCTCCTTCTTCCAGTTCCAGCTGCGCAGGGAGGAAAATCTGCTGAGGAACATCCCAGAGGAAAAGCTGCTGGCTCCTGATGAAAATGGCAACAGGTCCTTGGTTTTCCTGTCCAAATCCTTGGATTTCTGTCCCCTGGGACATCACTTTGCTCTGACCTCTGACCTAAAGCTGCTCTGCTCAAGCTCGACTCAACACACGGAATTTGAGGCAGATATCAAAAATAGAAATAATCCATGTCTGCAGTGATGTTCCTGAGCTACAGCTGAGAGCAGCATAAATTCAGGGGGTTCAAATATTTAAGGGTGAAGGGGTGGGTGGGGATTCACAGGAAAATTAAAATCAAGCAAAAAAAAAAACCCAAAAACTGGGGGAAATTGAAAAAAATATATGCCAAAAACACTCTCAGGGTAATTATTTGTATTATTAGCTGCTAATAATGGGAGGATTGGCCAAAAACACCAAGTGGAGCACAGACTCCCAAAGAACTGAGAGTGGCTGGAAAGGAAAACAAAGATTTTCCAGTAAAAACCAGCATTGGAGAAAAGAGAAAATTAAATTATCTAATTAATGTCCCTGCAGTTTAAGTCAATTGGGATAGCTGGCAGTAAATCAGATTGACAGAAAGCATGGTGTGATTTATTCATTATCTTGGGGAGAAAGAGTTAAATTCCTGTCCCAGACTGAAAATATTGAAAATTTCACACAGGGAAAACCAAGCACAGCCCTGGGCTCTTCCCTGCAGTGCCACATTCCACTCAGAACCACGATTTCCAGTGCCAGAATAAAATCAAACTTCACTTTTCAGCAGTTATGTCACTCAGAAAATAACAAATAATCCACCTATTTACGAACTTCCTGACATTTTTTAAAATATACACAAAAATTTCTCACGCAGGAACGAAATTGATCACAATTAAGAAATCCATAATCATTCACAAGCAAAAATTTCCTGGCTCCTAAAATCACTTTTATAAAGATTCTACACTCAAAAGAAGACTCCAATAAATAAAATCATTCTGAGTTCTACTGAACGGTGAAAAATAGGGTCAAAAATCCATTTAAAAACCTAAAAAAACCCAAAACCAAAGGAAAAACCACCCCAAAAAACCCCAAATACAGCAAGAAGTGTCAGAGTAGTTCTGCCATATTTAAGGATATTTTTCTACAAGAACAAATAAATAAGTAAAATTTACAACAAATAAATAAATACAATCAATGCCTGCATTAATTTTTCCTCCCTGGGGAAAGGAAGGCACACCCAAATTCACAAGGAAAAAAAAAAAACAATAAACAAAGAGTCTTTTTGGATAAAATTCAGTAGAAAAGTGAATTTTGTAAATGGAATTACAGCTTTGAAAGTTTTGTTTTCAGCAGTGGAGTGAGACTGAGCACAGAGAGGAAATGGAGCTCTGCTCCTCCCCAGGACTCGATTCCAGGGGGGAATTTCTCTTTGGGAAATGGGAATTGTTCCTTTTACGAGTGATTTTCCTTTCCCTCAGTTTTGAGGGATCTTGCACCCTCTTCCCTGCAGAAACAGGGACTGTGGGCAGCCAGGGACCCTGGATTGCTCCTGGGGAGGAACGGGAGCACAGCAAGGAGGGAGGAGCAGGAAATCCTGCAGACAAAATCAGCATCAGAACTGTTACTGCAGAGAGAAATAACCCAAACATCCCAAAACTTCAGCATTTTCCTGCACCACTGTTTCATGCTTCAAAATGCACTCTCCCTCTTCCTTTGGGATATTTTAATTCATCCTTTGGGGGGTTTTTAACCACTTCTTGGGGGGTTTTTTCTTCCTCCTTTGGGGTGTTTTAACCACTTATTTGGGGTGGTTTTAACCCCTCCTTTAGAGTGTTTTTACACCTCCCTTTGGGGTGTTTTCACCACTTTTTTGGGGTGTTTTTAATCCCTCCTTTAGAGTGTTTTTACCTCCTCCTTTGGGGTGTTTTCTCCACTCCTTTGGGGTGTTTTTACCCCTTCCTTTAGAGTGTTTTAACCACTTCTTTGGGGTTTTTTTCTTCCTCCTTTGGGGTGTTTTAACCACTCATTTGGGGGGTTTTTAACCCCTCTTTTAGAGTGTTTTTACCCCTCCCTTTGGGGGGGTTTCAGCCTCTCCTTTGGGGTGTCTTTACCTCCTCCTTTGGGGGGGTTTTAAACCCCTCCTTTAGAATGTTTTAACCACTTTGGGGGTTTTTAATCCCTCCTTTTGGGGTATTTTCACCACTTCTTTGGGGTGTTTTCACCTCCTCCTTTGGTGGGTTTTCACCACTTCTTTGGGGTGTTTCAGCCTCTCTTTTGGGGGGTTTTCACCCTCTCTCTTTCCCTTCTGAGTGTTCCCAACTGAGTTCTCTTCCAGGCTGCTGCACAAGGCTGTTGCCCAGGGAAGGAGGGCTCTGACTTTTGCCCTGGCCCAGAGGTTTGCATCCCTCAACAAGATCGACGAGAAGGATGCAGAGAAAAGGGTAGGAGGCTGATTTGCCACAAAAAAAAAAAAAAAAAAATCATTTTTTATCACCTGCAACCCTCTTTGAAACCCCAGCCAAGCCCCAAGAATCCTCTGACTGTCCTGGGAAAGAAGGGAAAACGGGAATGGGGAGGGAGTGATGGAGCACAGGTGGGAACGGAACCCCAAAATCCCAACTCCCTCCTTCATTATCTAAAAAATCTTGGGGTTGTTTTTAAAACTATTTTTGCCTTTCACTGCAACTCTGTGCCCTTCTTCCCTTCTCAGACTGCTTTACATCTTGCTGCAGAAAAGAACCAGCACCTGATGGTGAGTGACCTGATCTCCCTGGGAGCCAACGTCAACCAGCAGGACAGCTCTGGGAAAACTGCCCTGCACCTGAGTGCAGAGCACGGCTACCTGAGGGTTCTGCAGGTAAATTTGGGGTTTTTTTTGGGAAAACTGCCCTGCACCTGAGTGCAGAGCACGGCTACCTGAGAGTTCTGCAGGTAAAATTGGGATTTTTGGGGGAAAACTGCCCTGCACCTGAGTGCAGAGCACGGCTACCTGAGGGTTCTGCAGGTAAATTTGGGGTTTTTTTTGGGAAAACTGCCCTGCACCTGAGTGCAGAGCACAGCTACCTGAGAGTTCTGCAGGTAAATTTGGGGTTATTTTGGGAAAACTGCCCTGCACCTGAGTGCAGAGGACGGCTACCTGAGGGTTCTGCAGGTAAATTGGGGGTTTGGGGGGGCCAAGGTGGACTAAAGGCAGCTCCTGCACCTCCTGGAGTTGGGAATAACCCGGGGCTTATGGAGCCAAGAAGCTCACCTTCTTTTTTTAAAGGGTATTAGTGAAAAGGTGAGTCTAGGTGAACAATTAACACGATGTTGAAGAAGAAAAGTCTCCAATTCACTCTCCCTACCCCAGCCTCTGTCTGTCCATCTTCATATTTCTCCACCTAGGGCTTTTCTGGGATGTCCTTTCACACCCTGTCCTTTTAGAAAGCCAGAGGTATTCTACAATTGTTGCTTTATTCTTATTTTTTTTTCCCCAAATTACATTTTAAAGATATTTTACTTCTATTTCTTAAGAATCTTTAGGTGTGGTTACAGGGGGATTTGGGGGAGGAAAGGGTGTTTTGGGCACTGCCAGGGTGGGGTGGTGTTTGCAGGGATGAGGGAAGAGAGGAGAAAGGTGACTCCATGGCCAGAAGGTTTGATTTATTATTTTATGATATCTATGATATTAAAACTATACTAAAAGAGCAGAAGGAAGGGTTCCAGCAGAAGGCTGGCTGAGAATAGCAAAGGAATGAATGACAAAGGTTTGTCTGTGCCCCAGCCAGTCTGGACAGCTGGGCTGGGATTGGCCATTGATCAGAAACAACCCCAGAGACCAATCCCAGCCCCACCTGCTGCACCCACAGCAGCAGAGAAGAATTGTTTGCAGTTTGTTCCTGAGCCCTCTCAGCTCCTCAGGAGGGACAAATCCCGAGGAAAGGATTTTTCATGGCACATGTGGGTGACACCAAAGGTCAGGAATCACCTGGCTATTCCTCATTTCAGGTCCTGAAAAGCTGCAAGAGCCACGGGCTGTGTGTGGAGGTGGATCTGCCTGACCACCACGGTGAGAGGGACAGCCCAAGCACAGGCTGGGCTCAGATCCCAAAGCCCAAAATGACATTTGCTCCAGGCAGGGCTCAGGCCCTGGCTTTGACTTTGCCTGGCTGTCCCCCACAGGTCTGACCCCCCTGCACTGTGCTGCCCTTGCCCACACCGTGCTGGTGGCAGAATCCCAGAGCTCTGCCAGGGACAGCAGCACCGGGAGGCTCCTGAGGCTGCGCAGAGCCCAGATCCTGGAGGGAATCCTGTGCCTGCTCCAGATGGGAGCAAAGCCCCAGCTGCAGGTCAGCATCAAGCCCAGCAGATCTCCAGCCTGGCTTAGGTGTCCCTGTCCCTGTGCAAGCCCAGGATTTGCTGTCATCTGCAGGTTCTGAACTCGTGTGGAGCCTCCACCCCCTGCCTGAAGCTGGAGGAGAACACAGAGCTCATGAGTTTGCTGCAGACTCATCAACCCCAGGCACAGGATGTTCCTCAGGAGGTAACTGGGGCTGCTTCACACAGGCAGGAGGTAACTGGGGCTGCTTCACACAGGCACTCTCTAATCCCAAGATTAATTTCCAGTATTAAGCAAACATTCAGTGTTTAAAAACAAAACAAACAAACAAAAAAAAAACCAGTTACAGCTTTCCTGTCTTTTCCAGGGTGTTTTTTGCCTTGGTCAGATGAGTTCCCACCAGAGTAAATGTAATACTACAACAAGATTTCCACTAGAAATACAGATTTAAAGCCCCATTTCAATTCATTGAGGTTCTCCCAGAACCCAGCAGAGAAAAAACAAACAAAAAAAACATTTCAGTGCAGTTCAGCTGGAGATTGACTGCTGTGGTCTCTTCACCTGTCCAGAGCTGCAGCCTGCTGGATGCTCCCAGAGGAATCCCCACTGCCCCAGCTGCAGATCTCCTACCTGGCCTCTGCTCCTTGCCAGCCTCAGACCTCCTCGATGTCCTCCTCCAAGGTATTCTGTGGTAGGAAGTGGAGTTCAGGTAGCTGGGGGCTTGTGTGGCTCCATCCAGGGTGGAAAAGACCCCAAACCCACCAAGTCCAAACCTCACACTGTGGAGCTGCTGGGGAAGGTGCTCAGCACCTCAGCCCAACCCTGGGATTCCCTCCTTCTCCCTGCAAAGCTCCTTCCACTCTGCCAGGAAAGGAGGGGATTGATTTATCCCACCTGGGCTGGGCTGGGCTGAGATTTGCTGCTTTGCTGCCTTGCAGGGAAATGCTGAGAGCTCTCATCCCCTGCACCTGCTGCAGAGCACACACACCAAAACTCAGAATATTTTACATCGTGGCCTGGACTGACTGCTGGGAAGATCCCACCTGGAGCCAGAGTTAAGGAGCAAATGAGAAATGAGGGAAAGCCTCACTCAGTGCTGGGTGCTGCAGGAAGAACTGCATCTTCATTTTCTCACAGATTTGTGCTTTTCTGCTCAGCTCCCAGGTCAGGCTGAAGCTCTGCTGATTTTTCATGCAGGTGTTCAGCCCAAGAAAAAGATTTGAACCATCCAGGGTCCACTCTTGGGGGTTTCAGCCTGGAATTAATCCGTACACTCCAAATCCAATGTTCAGACTGAAAATCTCAGTCGTTTTAAACACCAGCTGTGGGAATTCAGAGCACAAATATTATAAATATTTAATATTTTCTGCAGTCTGGCTCCGAATGTGGCCAAGGCTGGAGTGGTCACACTTTGGGGCAGTCTCACAGCTTTTCCAAACTAAAGCATCGTGCTGAGCATGTTCCTTCCACAAAAACCAAACTTTGTATTGATGCAATCAGAGTTTTGCACCCACAATGGATTTGTAGGGGAAGTCTGGGACAAAATGTTTCAAGCCAGCTCCTTTCCAAGAGATCTAACAGAGGATTTTACCTTGGTAAAACTGAAATCTAGCACAACAGCTTCTAAGGATCTTTTTAAAAGAAATTTGGGAGCATAGCAAGGAGCTGAAATGCTCCTGTACTGCCAGAAAACCAAGTTACTCAGTAGAATTATTACAAACCAGATCAATTTTATTCTCAATTATCTCTTCCCAGACTGACCCTCGTGGAATTTTAACCTCTGGTTGCGAGTTTGCTGGTTTCTATGAAACTTCCCTGTTTGCTACATAGGGAGCAATTCTACTTTTAGAGAACCTAAAACCAACCCAAACCCTGACCCAGCAGCTCCTCAGGTGTCTCCTGTGGAGGAAAATGGGAGATTCCACTGCAGGATCCAGGGATCAGTACTCAGCATCCTTGGGAATGCTTTAACAAACCCTTTGCATTTGTTTCTTGTAAAAAGGAAAAAAAAAAAAGGTTCTTTTTGTGTTCTGGGGTTTCCTGAAGTGTTAAGCTCCAAGAGCTACGTTGCACAAGGTGAATTCACTTGGAGAAGAGAATTCCAATGGGATTGGGGTCATATCCTGTGATTCTGATGCCCTGGACAGCTCAAGAGTTCTCTTTTCTATTTCCTCCAGTGTGAGTGAGACACAACAATTCCCAATCTTTCAGTATCCCATTAAATACATATATATATATATATATATATATATTTTATGTTATCCTCATCAGGAGTTGCAGAACTCATCCTCTTCCTTCCAAAGCTTTCCCTCATCTTTTAACAATCTTTGGAATTTCCTTTTTCCCTTTTTCCCCCAGGTTTTGTGGATATTTTTCCTCTCTGTCCCTCCACCTCTGCCCACCCTTCTGTCTGGTTGCATTTTAACTCCCATCTCTTCCCACTGAACTTTTCATTCCTCTGGGGACAATTAAGGGAGAACTTTTGGGTTAGCTCAGCTTCCATTTGTGGGATGGAAGGGTCAGAGCCAGCCCTGGATTTTCATTACAAACCAACCAAGAGCTCCCACATCACGAGGAGGAGGCAGAGTGTTGAGCAAAGGGAAGAGCAGCCATCAAAGGAAAAAAAAAATGAATTTATTCACAAGATTTCTTTAAAAACCCTGAATTTTCTCACAGGATTTCTTAAAAACCTGAATTTTCTCACAGGATTTCTTAAAAAACCTGAATTTTCTCACAGGATTTCTTAAAAAACCCTGAATTTTCTCACAGGATTTCTTTATAAACCCTGAATTTTCTCACAGGATTTCTTTAAAAACCCTGAATTTTCTCACAAGATTTCTTAAAAACCTTGAATTTTCTCACAGGATTTCTTAAAAACCCTGAATTTTCTCACAGGATTTCTTATAAAAACCCTGAATTTTCTCAAGGATTTCTTAAAAAATGAATTTCTCACAGGATTCTTAAAAAACTGAATTTTCTCACAGGATTTCTTAAAAAACCCTGAATTTTCTCACCGGATTTCTTTAAAAACCCTGAATTTTCTCACAGGATTTCTTTAAAAACCTGAATTTTCTCAAAGGATTTCTTAAAAAACCCTGAATTTTCTCACAGGATTTCTTAAAAAACCTGAATTTTCTCACAGGATTTCTTTAAAAAACCTGAATTTTCTCACAGGATTTCTTAAAAAACCTGAATTTTCTCACAGGATTTCTTATAAAACCCTGAATTTTCTCACAGGATTTCTTAAAAAACCTGAATTTTCTCACAGGATTTCTTTAAAAACCTGAATTTTCTCACAGGATTTCTTAAAAAACCCTGAATTTTCTCATAGGATTTCTTATAAAACCCTGAATTTTCTCTTTAAAAAGCGTAGAAAACTCTCATTTAATAATCCAGCATTAATCTTTTATTCATGGGAACCATCCAGGTGAAAGGACAGGAGGGTTCAGCTATTCCCACAGGCATCATTTATTCAATATACTCAGAGATGAACTTGCTCCTGCCGTGTATTCTACCACAATTATCCACTAATTGCATTGTTAATTGCTTTCCATTGCTCCACTGCTCCCTCCTGGCAATAAATACATTTATTCCATGCTGTAACTTGGTTTTTTCTGTGCTTTTCTGTTCATAATAAGCTCACAACAGAAGGGACGTGGTGGAAAAGGCAAATTAGGCAGGAAACTGAGAAGTTTGGGGAGGTTTTGTTGCTGGTTTGGTTTTTAGGATGGCAGAAATCCTCCAGCATTCCCCCTCTCCCACCAGTAACCCCAACACTTCCCAATTCCTGTAATTCCAAAGGGAAACAGGACCCAGATTCCGGGCAGAAGGTTCTGGAGGGATATTATATTTATTTTTATCTCAAAATAAATCAAAATATTCAAACCCCTCATTCATTGTGTCCCAGGACCAGCTGGCAGAAGGTTCTGGAGGGATCTGGTGCCTCACCCACAGCACAGACCCAGCCCCTGTTTGGGTTCCAGCCCCCCAAAATGCCCCTGAAGCCCTGAGTTGCTGCACAGCCTCAGTTCCTGCACCAGGGACTCTCCCCAGGCTGCTGGGCTCTGCTCAGAGCAACTTCTGCACCTCCCAGAGCCCCAAATCCTCAGCTGAGGAGCTCGGGGGCTGCTGCCCATGGAAACAGGTCATGGCAGGCAGAGGACAGGGCCAGGAGTGCAAGCAAACCACAGCAGGCAAAGAAAAGAAATTATATATTTTAAAAAAAAACCTAATTTTTAAAAAAAAACTAAAGAAATTATATTTAAAAAAAAAACTATTTTTTTTAAACTAAAGAAATTATATTAAAAACAAAAAAACTAATTCCCTGTGAAAAATGTGCATTTTATCATTGGCTTTTCACAAATATCCAAATGAACCTGATGTGTGTTGTGTTAGAAAGTGCTGCTGTGTTCATTCCCTCAAGCAGGACACCTGAATCTTTCAGAGAAAGAGAATTGACTGCTCCCTTATCAGAAGAAATGAACTTCTTCCTGCCCCTCAGCCCTGCAGAGCTGTCAGGATTGAGAGGAAGGAGCTGACCCTGCCCAGCCAGAATCCTGTGTGGGACTGGAATTGAGGCACCATGGATGAGGTGTGGGAATGTGCAACAGGCTGTGGCTGTTAAGGGTTAATCCTCTGTTCACCTGGGGCCTTTTGGGGCTTGTTTTGCCCAGAAAAGGTACCAGAACTGTCTGTAACTCTTTGTTTCTATTGCCTCACATTGTCCTCATCCTAATTGTCCAAATTATTATGACTCTGATTATATTGCTATTTTTATAACCATTTTATATCGTTAAACTTTTGAATTTTTCCAAAGCAGCAGCTGGTTTCTCACAATATTTCTGTACAACCACTGCAGGCTCCAGGCTCTGCTCCTTCCCTGGAGGCTCTGAAGCACTAAAAGGTTTTTTTTTTTTTCTTTTTTTTTGTTGCAGCTCTGCTGGGGCTGTGCTGAAATCATTGAAAAGATGAATTTTAATTAAGAAGAAGCCTCCTGCTGGGGAGGCTCTGGGAGCAGAAGTGACTCTCCAGGCTTCCAGGGTTTCTGTTCCACACCCAGCAGAGCTGCTGGCACTGCCAGGGGCTGTGACCTTTCCATGGAATCCTTGCTCCCAGCCCAGATCTGCAGAGCTGATAAAGTTCTGCAGAAGCCAGCAGGGCCCGGAGCTCGGGGCCAGGCTGTGAAATTCACCCTGGGCACAAAGACCCGTCCTGTTCTTCCCTCACAGCTCAATATTTATTTCCTCTTCTCTGCTCCAACCCCAAACCCTCAGCTGCATTCCCTCCCTGAACAAATAAATTGGGGGTTTCACTCCCCACATCAGCTCCTCCCTGAGAGCTGCAGAGATAAGATTTAAAAAAGATTTTAAAAGATAAGACCTTAAAAAAGATAAAATTTATCTTTTAAACTGGATTGGTTTTATGGGGCTGGTAAATGCTCATCCCTGCCAGGAAAATGCCAGCCTGGCAGCTGGGGAGCAGTTCTGGGGAAAAGGGAAATGCTGAGTGTGCCCATCACAGCCACAGGGCTGGGAATCCCATCTTCTCACTGAAACATCAGGGATTTGTCCAAGGAACAGCAATTTCTGACCATTGCTGCCATTCCCAGTTTAATCCCATAAATTTGGGCAATCACAGAAATAAATATTTCTCTGAAAACCCCTCTCTTCTGTTTTTCTCCCAGAGTACCACTCAAAATAAATCAAAATATTCAAACCCCTCATTTATTGTGTCCCAGGACCAGCTGCAGGTCCTGGAACAAGGAGTTGTGTGAAGGAATTTAAGAAAAATGTGCATTTATTAGGAGCAGATGGGAGAATTCACCCAGAACTGTTCTGGGTTATTCAATTAAAAATTCCTCCAGGAGAAAACAGAAACTTTGCTGGATGTGGGACGGGCAGGCAGGGCTTGGATTTCTGCTCTGCTTGACCTGGGTGAGGTCTCAGAAATGATAAAAAATCATTTTTTCCTCCCTGTTCCCCATCCTGCAGGAGCCAGGCTGCCCTCTGCTGTGGGAATCACTCCGAGCTGCAGGAACCCTGCCCAAATTTGGGGTTGTCACCTCCAAACCCCCAGAAATCCTTCCAGACCACACCCAAATTTGGGGTTGTCACCTCCAAACCCCCAGAAATCCTTCCAGAGCACGTCCCTGACCTGCACCGTGGGTTTGGAAAAGCTCAGGGGCCAATCCAGGTGTGGGTAATTAATTTTTCATAGCAAATCCCAAAAATATCCTGATTTCTCGAGAGGTTTTTGCTTCAGGGTGCAGAGGTCAAGATGAGAATATCCCAAACCCACAGATGATCCCACAGTAACGCTGGTCCCTGGTGGGAAAGGGGGGTTTGTGGGGTGGGGGAAATGGTAAATGGGGTAAATGGGGTCAATAAGGATTTGTGGACTGGGACAAATGGGGTAAATGAGGTAAATTTGGTAAATGGGATAAATGAGGATTTGTGGACTGGGGTAAATGGTAAATGGGGTAAATGAGGATTTGTGGACTGGGTTAAATGGGGTAAATGTGGATTTGTGGACTGGGTTAAATGGGGTAAATGGTAAATGGGGTAAATTTGGTAAATGGGATAAATGAGGATTTCTGGACTGAGGTAACTGGTAAATGAGGTAAATGGGGTCAATAAGGATTTATGGACTGGGGCAAATGGGGTAAATGAGGATTTGTGGACTGGGGAAAATGGGGTAAATGGGGATTTATGGACTAAGGTAAATGGGGTAAATGAAGATTTGAGGACTGAGGTAAATGAGGTAAATGGTAAATGGGGTAAATTTGGTAAATGGGATAAATTAGGATTTGTGGACTGGGGTAAATGGTAAATGGGATAAATGGGGTGAATGAGGATTTGGGGACTGGGGTAAATGGTAAATTAGGTAAGTTCGGTAAATGGGATAAATGAAGATTTGAGGACTGGGGTAAATGAGGATTTGTGGACTGGGGTAAATGGGGTAAATGAGGATTTTCCAAACCCAGGGTTGCTGCAGGGACCCTGACACTCCAGCTGGCACAGAAGCAAACCCCATCACCCCAAAGCAGCCCTTCCCTGGCCTTCTTGCACTGGAATATTCCAGGGCTGGGCAGGGAGCAGCCCTGTGACCGTGGGGCTCGGATAACTCCCATCAATATTTCACACCAATCTTTTCACTCTCCCTGCCATGAAATATTCAGCAGGGAAGGACAGCTCTCCTCAGTCCCCTGTGCTCCCCCAGCCGGGCAGCTCAGGCTGCTCAGGGCAGTAAATCCATGGCCCTTTTCCTCTTCTTTTTCCCTCTTTTCCCAGCCT
The DNA here is from genome assembly GCF_022539315.1 of Serinus canaria. Classification (NCBI taxonomy): domain Eukaryota; kingdom Metazoa; phylum Chordata; class Aves; order Passeriformes; family Fringillidae; genus Serinus; species Serinus canaria. The sequence continues at coordinate 5,782,182 of NC_066337.1, forward strand.
GGCTGGCGGTCAGGGGGGCAGCAGAGCACGGAGCCGAGGGGGAGTGCCCAGGTGGGGCTGGCTGTGCAGGAGGGGAGCGGAGCCCAGCCTGCCCTGCAGGTAACGGGGGTCACCGGGAGCACTGCTTGCCTCTGACACATCCTGCAATAAAACGCAGCCAGGATGGGTTTGGTGTGATAATTCTCAGGTAACTGACCGGGTTTGATGAAATTCCTGTTGCAACAGGTAAAAAAGCCTGGAGAAATGCAGGGCACGGGATTTTATCGTCATAAAATATCGTCACTGGCATTCACACCTCAGAAGATGCCATTAAACATATTGAAATAAAAATAGTTCAATATTCAATATCTTGAAATATATTCAACATCAAACCATTTTTATTTCAATATGTTTAATTACGTTAAATATATTATTTCAATATGTAATTGTTTAATATGTTTACTTATGTTTGACTTATTTTTATTTCAATATGTAATTATTTAATATCTTTAATTATGTTTAGTGTATTTTTATTTCAACAGTTCAGCATTGAATTTATATGAAATATATTCTATATCGAATATATTCAATACAGAAAATATATTCAATATGCAAGATATGAATTAGACTATAGAAATATTTTTATATATGAAATATATTAAATTTCATATATTATATATATGAAATCATATTATATATAACAAATATATGTACATTATATATAATATATATATAATGTAATAGATATAATTTCATATATTATTAATGATATAATTTCATATATTATTACATGAAATTATATATATTACATTATATATATTGTATAATTAAGGTATTGTAAGTTATATAATGATATATGATGTGATTAATATATTTTAACTATTTTACATATTATATATATATTATAAATATATTATATGTATATATATTATAATATATGTATATATACACACATATAAATACATATATACATAAAGATATATTATATATATATATATTATATATTGTATGTATTATAGAATATGTTTGTATATGTTATGTATTATATAATTAATAATTATATATTATATAGTTCATATTATATATAAAAATATATTCCTCAGTAAGTTATATATTTCAGACATCCAAACTAGGGAATATTTTGGTGGCAGCATTTAACTGATTTATACCAAAACCACGCCCCAACACCTAAACTGCAAACGCCATTCCAGCAGGGACCAGGCTTACCGGCATTCTCTGCTGTTCCCAGGGTTTTTCTGCCCCGCGGGGAACGGCTCGGTGCCGGTGCCGGAGCCGGTGCCGTGCCCGCCCGGGACGTTCGGTCCGGCCGGGGCCGCGGGGCCATCCCCGGGCTGCCAGCCCTGCCCCGCCGGCTCCTTCAGCCCCCGGCCCGGCCAGAGCTCCTGCCTGCCCTGCGGCTCCGGGGCTGCGCAGCCCGCCGAGGGACAGAGCACCTGCGTGTGCCCGGGGCCAGCACAGGTGTACCAGGTATGGGTGAGCACCTGCGTGTGCCCGGGGCCAGCACAGGTGTACCAGGTATGGGTGAGCACCTGCGTGTGCCCGGGGCCAGCACAGGTGTACCAGGTATGGGGGAGCACCTGCGTGTGCCCAGGGCCAGCACAGGTGTACCAGGTATGGGGGAGCACCTGCGTGTGCCCAGGGCCAGCACAGGTGTACCAGGTATGGGTGAGCCAGGACAGGTGTTGCAGGTATGGGGGAGCCAGGACAGGTGTACCAGGTATGTGGGAGCACCTGGGGAAGGACAGGTGTATCAGGTGTTATGAAAAGCGAACGAGGCCAAATTTCAGGAAGCGATTGAAAAAGGCTCTCGGTTATTTAAACACGAGCCAGAGAGAAGAGAGGACCTGGGATAAGCCCAGATCCCAACACAACAGCTCGAAAGAGGAACAACAGAACGCCCCACCCCAGAACCCCCCATTTTATAGGCGTACCTGGTCCAGGATTGGTGAATTTTGGATCCGTGCACCGATTGGTGGAATTCTGGCACTTTGATTGGTCCTTACCGAGGTTCATTCTGGACCAATCATTTCTCCAGGGCTTCGAGTGATTGGTTGGTGCTCTGGCCCAATCACTGTCGGGATTGTCCCCCCTCTGCCCCCACCGAGTCCTGCGCTCCTTCCCTTCCCCCACAGCAGAGAGCTGCCCATCCTTTCCCCAAACATCTTAACAACAAACTCAGAACATCAGCGGTGCATCAGGTATGGCTGGGCAGCTGTGGCAGCAGCTCTGAGTCACAGAATCTCAGAATTTCAGAATTTCAGAATCAGGGTCACAGAATCACAGAGTTACAAAGTCACAGAATCAATCCCAGAGTCACAGAATCTCGGAATTCCAGAGTAACTGAATCTCAGAATCAATCACAGAGTCACAGAATCGCAGTCACAGAATCTCAGAAATTCAGAGTCACAGAATCACGGAATTTCAGATGCTCAGAATTGCAGAGTCACCGAATCTCAGAATTTCAGAATCAGGGTCACAGAATCACAGATGCTCAGAATCACAGAGTCACAAAGTCACAGAATCAATCACAGAGTCACAGAGTCACTGAATCTCAGAATTTCAGAATCACAGAATCAGAGTCACCGAATCTCAGAATTTCAGAGTCACAGAATCACGGAATTTCAGATGCTCAGAATTGCAGAGTCACCGAATCTCAGAATTTCAGAATCAGGGTCACAG